>NC_051861.1:69862829-70061607 GCF_015732765.1 Culex quinquefasciatus | reverse complement strand
AGGTTTTTTACGTATAGAACACTATTTTGAGGTCAAAAACCTGAATGGCCTTTTTCTGTACAGATCAAATAGTTAAGAAATTGATTTTTAGGGGAAAAGGGCAAAATGGACCTGTTCCGTGGTCTCCGGTGGATGAGGTCATCACCATTCGATTCATCAGGCTTTTACGTATAGAACACTATTTTTGAGGTCAAACCTTGCGGCCTTTTCGTACAGATCAAATAGTATAAGAAAATTGATTTTTAGGGGAAAAGGGGCAAATGGACCTGTTCCCGTGGTCTCCGGTGGATGGGGTCATCACTATCTGATTCATCAGGCTTTTACGTATAGAACACTATTTTTGAGGTCAAAATCCTATGGCCTTTTCTGTAAAGATCAAATAGTATAAGAAAATTGATTTTTAGGGAAAAGGGGCAAAAATGGACCTGTTCCCGTGGTCTCCTGGATGAGGTCATCACCATCGATTCACAGGCTTTTTACGTATAGAACACTATTTTGAGGTCAAAACCTGCGGCCTTTTCTGTACAGATCAAATAGTATAAGAAAATTGATTTTTAGGGAAAAGGGCAAAAATGGACTGTTCCCGTGGTCTCCGGTGGATGAGGTCATCACCATTCGATTCATCAGGCTTTTTTACGTATAGAACACTATTTTTGAGGTCAAAACCTGAGTGGCCTTTTCTGTACAGAGATCAAATAGTATAAGAAAAAAATTGATTTTAGGGAAAAGGAGCAAAATGGACTTGTTCCCGTGGTCTCTGGTGGATGGGTCAATGCCATTCGATTCATCAGGCTTTTTTGACGTATAGAACACTATTTTTGAGGTCAAAACCTGCGGCCTTTTTCTGTACAGATCAAATAGTATAAGAAAATTGATTTTTTAGGGGAAAAGGGGCAAAATGGACCTGTTCCCGTGGTCTCCGTGGATGAGGTCATCACTTCTGATTCATCAGGCTTTTTTACGTATAGAACACTATTTTGAGGTCAAAACTCCAGGGCCTTTCCTGTACAGACTAAATAGTATAAGAAAATTGATTTTTAGGGGAAAAGGGGCAAAATGGACCTGTTCCGTGGTCTCCGGTGGATGGGGTCATCGCCATCTGATTCATCAGGCTTTTTACGTATAGAACACTATTTTTGAGGTCAAAACCTGCGGCCTTTTTCTGTACAGATCAAATAGTATAAGAAAATTGATTTTAGGGGAAAAGGGGCAAAATGGACCTGTTCCCGTGGTCTCCGGTGGATGAGGTCATCACCATTCGATTCACTGGTTTTTACGTATAGAAATACTATTTTGAGGTCAAAAACCTGCGGCCTTTTCCTGTACAGATCAAATAGTATAAGAAAATTTGCTTTAGGGGAAAAGGGCAAAATGGACCTGTTCCCGTGGTCTCCGTGGATGGGGTCATCACCATTCGATTCATCAGGCTTTTTTACGGCAGAACACTATTTTGAGGTCAAAACCTGCGGCCTTTTTCTGTACAGCTCAAATAGTATAAGAAAATTGATTTTAGGGGAAAAGGGGCAAAATGGACCTGTTCCCGTGGTCTCCGGTGGATGGGGTCATCGCCATTCGATTCATCAGGCTTTTTACGTATAGAACACTATTTTTGGGATTCAAAACCTGGGCGGCCTTCTCGTAATCAATTTAAGGATTAGCAGCGGGTTTGCCCACTGTGCAGTGGTCAAATTCATGAGCAAAACACTTGAAAAGCTTGAGCCACCTGAATGAAAATAACGTGTCAAAAATAACAAAAAGTCAATCGCCCAAAAACACTTGCATTTGATAGTGGTTTATTGATGTTGAAACACTAACCAATTTAATCTATGATGTGGCTTTTCCAATCATTCAAGTGTTTGGGCACTTGAATAAAACGTGGTGTATACACTGAAAATACGCCAACAGTGTATAGCGAAAAACAATAGGGACGGCGTTACATCGTGCTGCCATCTGGTTTTAAGCAAGATTGGAAAAGTGCTGAGTCATCGTCTAAAAATAGACGGCGTCCTATCTCGCCCAGCAAAATGAAGTCGACAATTCTAGACCACGTTTTCCACTTTTTCATCGAAACCGACTACTTTATCGATTTTAGACGATGACTGTCGCATGGTGTTCGTGGGGGAGATCGGTTGCAGAATCGACGCGCGAGAATCCGCGAGAAAGTGCTAAAAATTCGTTTCGTTTCGTTTTCGTTTTCGTTTTACGGAGCAAGGTGGGGACGCGGCCTTTCAAGTCAGTCCAAGTCCGGTTTGTGGAAAGGGTAAATGAACTAGTATTGCATACAAAATGAACAATTCACCGAAGATAGGATCAGGAGGCGGAAGGTGAAAGAAAATTAGTGTAGGTGATTAGTAAGAACTGGAAGACTTGAGCAGTTACGTTAATCTAAGTTTAAAATCATGAAGGAGGATATGAAATTTTGATCCAATCAAAAACTAATTTGAGATTTATACAAAGGAACCTATTGTATTTCAAATCTAAAGGAAATCAAATAACTTTGGAAAGCAAAAGATGAAAATTAATCATTCTAAACATAAATCTTGATGTCTTTATTCCGGCCCCTGTTCTGTCGCGTCCGTCAGTAGTCTTGTCGTACATAACAACTATAAGCAGATCTGCAAATGAAGAAAACACTTTGGACCAATTTAACTAAACATTTATGCCCAATTATTCATTTCAGAAAGCTAACTAACTCGATTCGCAACAATGGTCGATACAACCATAATCCGAAACCGTTAGTTCAACAGATTAACGAATTTTAATCGATATCATTTCATTATTGATTGATCGAGACTCTATGGATTTTTTGACAACTCAAAACAGTGTACCACTAATTGAAATTCAGTGATTTTGAGTATCATTTCTGTAAACTGGCTTACACATAACTGGAGTCTGGAATTATAAAACAACCAAAAAAAGTAGCAAAACAACTAACTATTTCTACCCATTATCAAACAGATTTAAACCTGTTCAAACAGATTTTAACGAACAAGAATATTGAGATTCAAATAAAAAAATCAATATCTTGCAATTTTACATATTATAAAAGCTGTGATTTCTATCAACATACATATGCAATATAAATAAAAATGTGATATATATCAACATCGGAACCATCTTGGAAAAAAGCCCTGAAACGACGGCAACGTGTGGCTCCATCTCCAGGAGAAAGTGCTAGAAAATTCTTGAATTTATTGATAGGAGGCTTCGCGTCGTCGTGTATATATTTTCTTTCTATTGTTGAGCCGGTTGTTCGCGGTCCGGACTGGGTAAATTCGTGGTGAAGTTTGTTGCAAAGAAGTCATGCGCGAAGAATATCATTGAATCGATTGAAACAGTTCGGTGTATCAGCACTACTTCAGGTTTATATGATAACGAATAATACGTTGCTAAAAGTTTCATTTTGTTTTGAAAGCCCTTTCCTTAGCATCGTGGCTCGGATGGCACGACGACGGTAAGAAGTAAAAATTACGGGATTGAGTATATAATTAAGTCCTTCTCATTCTTTAAATTGTACGTTACCGAATAATGCGTTAATTCAAAATTCATTTCGTTTTGAAAGCCCATCCCAAAGCATCGTTGCTCGGATGGCACGCCGGCGGTAAGAAGTAAAAAAAATACGCGAATGATAAGTCCTTCTCATAGCGTCGTAGCTCAGAAGGCAACGATTATGGTTCACAGTTCTACATTCCCGTCATATTCCCCTACTGACACAATTCTCCCACTTCCCGTGATGCTTGAAGGAGATGCTGTAGATTTAACGGTCATGCTGTGTCAACAGGTATAGAGCGACAAACTCTGTGTCTGCAACTTCAACTATCGGACCAGAATTTAAGGGCTAGCTGGGTATAAGTAAACGTAAAATGTGCACTTCGGTTTTAGCGATACATTTGGACAGTACAGAGTGGAAAAGGCAGAGCCAAAGAGGATTGAAAAAACATTCAAACCTCTTCGGCGGCGAAGCTACGGCAGTGGATCGCTCGACACACTCGCTCAACAATAGCGTGTGTGCGTGTCCCATCTGCCTAATAACAGAAGAAGCCTTATAAATAGAATTGCAAGTCCGCAATAGATCTAATTCTGGTCGCAGTGGATAGTGGCATCGAAAAAAAACTATCGGACTAACATTCCTACCTTTGTTGAACTGCATCCCTTGGGGGAAATATGCCTTATTTTTCTGCGTGTTGTTGGTGAACAGGACGTTGCAAAATAAGATCACAACGCACCGAGGAGTGATCTTCAAAGGGGACTGAGTGTTAGAGCCGAAATGTCTCCGCAAGAAGCTGATCGAGAAGTTGCACGTAGCGCACCTGGGAATTGACTACACGTTACGAGCAGCTAGGGAGTCGTTCTTCTGGCCAGGGATGGCTGACCAGATCACCAACTACGTACGAAACTGCGAGGTGTGTATGGACTTCAGCGCCAGTCAATGCAAGCTACCCATGACGTCACACAACATACCGGAATATCCCTTCCAGCGTGTGAACATTGATTTGGCAGAGATCAAGTAAGAAGTCAAGAGAATTCAGACACGGCGGACAGTTTTTCTGACTTCGTTGAGGTTGACCTGCTAGGCTAGCCGACACGAAGACCAAAACTATTGTTGCGGCGTGCAAGCGGAATTTCGCCCGACACGGAACGCCACAGGTTGTTGTCACAGACAATGGACCCTAGTTCAGCAACGAAGCGTGGACCAAGTTTGCGAACGAAAGGAGTTTCAAGCACATGACGTCTGCTCCATGCCACGCGCAAGGAAACGGAAAAGCTGAATCAGCGGTCAAGTCAATGAAGCAGCTGTTCATGAAGTGCGCCAAAAGTGGTGCTGACTTCTGGCAAACGCCGTAGGAACAAGCCCCAACCAGAGAATCTTCTCAAAAAACACACGAAGCACGATTCCCGGCATAACAAACAAGTTGCAGCCGCCTCGAGTATCACACGTGGAAGACCGGATCGAGCAGAAGAGAAAAGTGGTCAAGGCGAGTTATGACAAACATGCGAAGGAGCTTCCGGAGCTGAAGATCGGGGAAAACGTTATGGTACAACGACGACCTGACCTAGACAAGCAGTGGGAATGAGCAACAGTTGTGCACCAATTTCCGGACCAATCGCGATGTACGGCTAGAAGATGGTGGCTTGTACCGACGCAGCGCGGTGCATATTAAACCGAGAGGTCATCAGTTTGTCAATCAGACCGAGAACCAAGGATAATGCGACCATCGAAACCAACAAGTCCAGTCGAGCAGCACCAGGACGAACCAAAGCAGACGATCTTCGAGAGGCGTGATTACAGCAAGAAAGGCGGGGACTGCGGTATCGTCGACAATACACCGGAAAGCAGGGAGACATCGACAACTGAAACAACCAACAGAGCAGAACAGCGGTGGGCAGGATCGTTCTAAACAGAACGAAGGGCGACCAAAAAGGGAGATTAAAAAACCAGCAAGGTTTTCTGATTTTGTAGTTTGAGCACAGGGAGTGCATAGCTTTTGGAAGACGGGAGATGTTGTATTTGAACCACTCTATCGTATTAGTTACATATGAACCACCCTATACCTTATGTCAATAAACAGTACACTTCAGACAGTCAACACCAAACCACGTCTTTTGATAACATAAACACGCAATACATGCGCACGTAGATAACTCTATTGACTTTTGGAATCTTTCTAGGTATATGACCCTATTTTGGACCTAGTACCTATTTTGGACCTATTTTTATGAATCTACCTCGATTCAGGCTTTTAAAGTACGAATTCACTGAATCCAACCAACAGAAAGTGTAGGCAGGATCGTTTTGTATCTACCTCTCCCAAAAATGTTAACATTTTTGATTATTTCCGCTTTTTCAGCCACTTTTTCTAACGCCATTCGAACTTCCTTTCATTTTCCTAGCACATCGATTAGGTCCAAAAATTCCGGCCTCGTTGCTTATCAGATTTGGCTCGCGACACCTTGATGTTTTTTTCTGTTTTGCACTGACACCAAGCAATTTCGTCCGGTTTCCGAGCAATGTAACTGTTGTTTATTTAATTCTTTCTTGTTTTCCGTCACTAAACCATTGAAATAACTATTCTATTATCGAAAAAAAAACTCATTTCAAAATATTTTTTCAAATCAGCCGCGTTGGATCAGTTTTTGGAGCTACTTTGCCGTCGGTTCAAGGCTATCACCAACACATGCATAACAAGCTGTTGCCAGTTTTGTTATCAATTTATTTCGATATTTCATTGAAATTGATTGAAATTTTTTAATTTAATATTTTGAATTGAATTTCTTTACTGTAATTATTTGAATGAAATCTAAGCTTTAAAAAGCAAATGATTAACAGAAACAATGAAAATATGTTTTTTAAACGATAAAAATGCAAATTGATGCTAGAGATTAAGATGATTGTTAGGACCGATTGCAAAGTATCCCAAAATTTAAGCTGATGTTGATTTATTTTTGTCTTAACATCATTATCACCAATTTAGCCGCATATATTTTTAATTTTTGCTTAAAAACTTGCAAACTGGCTACCCTGTTGGAATTGAAAGGGAAACGATTGAAAAACCTAAAGGGTCTAGTTCAACTTTTAAATTTAACCGTGTCAATCATGTTAGAAACACAATTGAACCAGCTGGAAAAATAAAAATCTTCGAAAAAAAATTAGCATAAGTGGTTAATGCGATGTTAACATTATGTGATTAAAACACGTTTTCAAATTCAAATCCATTGTTTCATCATAATTATTCAATTTCTGAAATAAATATTTTCCAAATTATAATCGTGGATAGGCCCTTTGGTTTATCAAACCGAGTTTTTGTAAGTGTGCGTGTTGCCGCCGCACGCCGCAATTCGAGTTGTCCAAATTTCAACCAATCAGAGTGTGGGTCCAAAATAGGTTCAGCGATGTCTCCAAAATACATTCAATAAGTCCAAAAAAGCATCAAAAAAATGTTTTAGGCTAGTATGCTGATCGGAAGGAAAGGGGTCAAGAAACAGCTTTACGAACAGCAGAACAAAGGAGAGGGAGCAATTTCTTGGGGCTTTTCTTCACCCTCTCTGACTTGCTTGCGCTGCCGCTGCTGCCCATTTGATTTTTTTTCTTGACCGGTTCCTTCCGAAGTGCGTATACTGCTTTTACTTGAAATGCTTATTACAATGGAATGGTTAAATTATTTTAAATTTTCAATAGTTCACTTTGTTAAGCATAAATTAAGGCACAAAACAATCCTGAAACGAGCCATATTAGTTAGACCGTTCCTGAGAACTATGCGAAATATGTTGACGCTTTGCATAGTAGGTCCAAAATAGGGCCATATACCCTATCAAGCTTTTAATTAGCCGACATAAACTGGGGCGACTTTCTCATATTCCTCCAAAATTTGTCAAGGGAAAAAATATACTTGCCCTATAATTTAATTCTGTGCATG
Organism: Culex quinquefasciatus; assembly: GCF_015732765.1. Taxonomy (NCBI): domain Eukaryota; kingdom Metazoa; phylum Arthropoda; class Insecta; order Diptera; family Culicidae; genus Culex; species Culex quinquefasciatus. The sequence continues at coordinate 70,054,192 of NC_051861.1, read as the reverse complement.
TCAGTGCATCAACCTGCTTACCTGGAATGCCGATCCAATACTAGACGTGAATAATGATGACGACAAACCGTGATCGACCTCGTTATTCCATTCGATTGCCTGGTTGAGATTTTTTGATTTCAAGATGTACACAATTGGCGCAAATGTTTCCTTGTGCACAACCGGCGAATCGTGGGGCAGGTTAGTTATAATAGTAGGTTCAACAAAAAATCCCGGTCGTTCGATCAACTTTCCGCCACATTCGATTTTTCCGCCCAACTTTACAGCCTCTGCGATTGTAGCCTTATAGTTCTCGACGGCCTGTTGGTTATGTAGGGGACCATAAAGTGTGGCCTCGTCCAAGGGATGGCCGACCCGGTTCAGTAAGTTGTAGCGTTTAACAAGCTTCGCAACGAATTCATCGTATAACTTTTCGTGAATGATCAACCGACGTGTGCTGGTGCATCGCTGGCCCGCTGTTCCGATGCATCCAAAGAACGCAGCATCTAGAGCCATATCAAGGGGTGCGTCATCGTTTATAATAAGCGCATTGTTGCCACCAAGTTCCAGTAAAAATTTGCCAAATCTTCTTTGCACCTGCATAAAATAATTTAAAGAAAAGAAAATCAAGAAATTCGCCTATAATGATCTAAAATAAAAACAAACCTCAACGCCAACCTCTCGGCCAATTTGGGTACTCCCGGTGAAAGATAAGAGTTTCACTCTCTCATCGCTGACCATTTTTTTACCGACTGCAGTTCCTCCCTGACATAATGAAACTACGGGGGGTAAGCTGTTACGTTTGATGACGTCAGAGACAATTTTAGTCGTGGCAATAGAAACCAAAGGAGTACTCGGAGCGCCTTTCCAAAGGACCGAATTACCGACGGTCAGCGCGATAGCCGCATTCCAGCCAAACACTGCGCACGGAAAGTTGAACGCAGAGATCACGCCAACGATTCCCAACGGATTCCATTTTTCAATTATTGTGTGCTTTCCTCTTTCTGATGGCAGGATCTGGCCGCTATACATCCTTGATAATCCTACAGCGTAATCACAAACGTCGACAAATTCTTGCACTTCCCCTACTCCCTCTGCCTTAATTTTGCCCATCTCTAGGCTGACCAGTTTGCCAAGAGGCTCACGATATTTGCGCAACTCTTCCCCAATTTGTCTCACAATTTCGCCACGAAACGGTGCTGGCATATTGCGCCATTGCTTGTATGCCTCAGTTCCAACTTGCAGGCATTTTTCTAGATCGCTAACCGATCCTGTTTTGACTTCGGCAATGACGTCACCACTAGCAGGATCAATCGACTGGACAATCTCTCCATTTCCGGTCCATTCGCCGTTGAACACACCACTGTTCACTTTGCCCAAGCCAAGATCCTTAAGGAATGAATACTTTTCACTTTCCACCAGAAATGTTGATGCCATTCTATGTGGATTCTTCTGCCAGACCCTTTTCACGGGGATCTGATTTAATCGCAACGCCGCCGACATCATTTTAATGGATTGAAATTGGAACTTTAAAACCGACTACTGATCTCGAGAATGGTGCACATGGAAATAATCGCTGCTTGGAAGGCAAGTCGTGTCGTTGGTAGGAGAGCTACACAAACAGGTACTTATCTCTGTTATCGCCGGAGTGTGTACTTGTTGCGGGGTAAACCGACTACAGGATGGACTTTCACTTTTAATTCGGAAGAGTAAGAGTAAAAAAGAGAGAAATTTGTGGCTTTAAATTCATTATTTAAGGCAATTCTAAAGTAAAACCCTTTACGACTCAATGTGTCAGTAGTTATGTATCAGTTGCTCAGCTCAACCAAATTTAATAAAGTTAGGTTTTTTTCTATCAGTTTTTTGAATGGCCAGCATTTGGTAAATTACCCCTATTAAGTCTTATCATAAGTGAGTTATTATTCTCTCATGGGGTTCTTTTGTTACCAACCTCTCCAAGATAAGCAACCAGATGAAGAATCAGATGACTTAAAGTGCTAGCTGAAGAATGAATTCAGTAGGTTCAAAAATTAAATGATTTTGATATCGTTTGTACATTGCATTTTATGTCGAGCATATCAATCTTTTTTTAAATTAATTGTTATTTCGCAATTCGCAATGTTCAGTGTAAGAACGGGCCTTGACCGATCTAACCTAACCTAACCTATTCAGACTGTATTCCCGATTTAACCCGGTTGGCGGTAGTAACTTAATGATAATTTGTAATTTTTTATACATAACACGAAAGTCCGAACTTATCTCAAATATTACATCGACTGGTATAATTTTATTTGCTGTCTATTTTTTTGTTATTATAGACATTTTATTTTTTCTAAGCTTTTCTAGTAATGTCATATTAAATAAATAAAAAAATATGAGAGGCTTGTTTAATTTGAACCACAATCCGTTAGAAATGTTGGTGTATTTAAAATCCAATTGCACCAAAAAGAACAAAACAAATCTTTCAATCATTCTAAAAACTTATATCCTTGTTTAGATTGAAATGTAGATTATCGGCAAATAATAGCTTGAAAAAATAATAAATATAACGAAAACATAGATTTTATGTCTGTTTTAGAAATTTTCCGGGATTTGAAAAATATTTTTCCCGTTTCCCGGGAAATTCAAAACCCGGGAAAATTGCACGCCCTAGGCCGTACAAGCGATTGTCCAATGGGCATTGGGTTAAGTTCACTGCGACCACCTGAGAAAGCTATCTTTTGTGATGTACCCTGGCTACTGTCCATACTACAAATTACTCGTATCCATTCGCGATTAAAAGCTCAAAAATTCCGACAGATGGCGCAAAGCATCGAAGAATGACGATTCAAATTTTCGCTGTTCGATTAAGGCTAGTACGCTGATCGGAAGGAAAGGGGTCAAGAAATGGCTTTACGAACAGCAGAACAAAGGAGAGGGAGCGATTTCTTGGGGCTTTTCTTCACCCTCTCTGGCTTGCTCTAGCTGCCGCTGCTGCCCATTTGATTTTTTTCTTGACCGGTTCCTTCCGAAGTGCGTATACCGCTTTACATAGGAATGCAAACTTAAAATTGAATTTACAGCTCTTAGAACAACTTTTGAGAAAAAATTCAAGTAGTATGTACGAGTGTAAACTTTCTGCCCTTTATAAATAAACGAAATAAAAAAAAAAAATTTGAAAAAATATTATTGTTTAAAATGATGCGACACCTAGTGTTGAGTAGCAGAACAGAGCGAAGAATGTCGATTGAAATTTCCGCCCTTTGAGGTTATGTATGCGAATTCTGATTTGTTAAATTCCAGCATTCAAAACAACTTTTGAGCAAAAATTCGAGCTGATACTTTGTTAACTTTTGATGCTCTATCATTTTAAACAATATTATTTTTTCAAAATTATTTTTTTCCAAATTTTTTTATTGCGTTAATTTATAGAGGGCAAAAAGTTTACACTCGTACTACTTGAATTTTTTCTCAAAAGTTGTTCTAAGAGCTGTAAATTCAATTTTAAGTTTGCATTCCTATGTAACCGAACAGCGAAAATTTGAATCGTCATTCTTCGATGCTTTGCGCCATCTGTCGGAATTTTTGAGCTTTTAATCGCGAATAGGATTGGAAGACGAGGGGTTATTTTGCAGACATGGTTTATCCCAATTCGGCGCAATACAGTCGATGAACTGTATGACCTTCTTGGGATGGGTGTGGTGCCATACATCGTACGGCGTAAGAAGGTGCGATCCAAGGAACCGCAGCCTTCGAGACACAAGTGCTCCGCAGAAGCAGAGTAAATGTGCGGAGTTTTCCAACTCAGTTAAACAAAAACGACAGAGGTGCAGGTTTTGTGCAGGTGATATCTGGCAGGACAATGTCCTTTAGAAGCCCTGCGAGTATTCGTAGTTCCCTACGGTTTAAGCCAAGAAGTTTCCTGGCAATTGAAGGACTTGGAGTGATAAAAGTTTTAGCTTGTCTCAATCCTCGCATATCGCCCCAGATTGAAGCGATTTGCGATTGTCCCCAATTAGTTATTTCTTGCTTCACGGCACTTTTTGAGATTCCAAGGAACGGCTCGGGACCCACGAAGATGTTTGATGAGCCTTGTCTGGCAAGTTCATCAGCCATTTCGTTGCCTTCAATGCCGCAGTGCCCTGGGACCCAAAACAACATGACTCTGTTATGCCGAGAAGTAAGTTTCCTGAGGGAAGCGACGCACTCCCAAACAAGTTTGGATTCGCATTTAGAGGATTTTAATGCCAATAGTGCAGCTTGGCTATCCGAGAAAATACCGATTTTTGCGTGCCTATAATTTCTCATAATACACGTCCTCGCACAGATGTGTATGGCATACACTTCTGCTTGAAAAACGGTAGGTCACTTTCCCATAGATATGGTTTCCCTGGTTCGAGGACCGAAGACTACAGCTCCAGTAGAAGTGCTCATTTTTGAACCATCCGTAAAGAAACGAATAGTTCCTTCTGGAAGTGTAGGTCCTCCATTACTCCACATTTGGCGATTTGTTTCAATCACCTCATATGGAATGTCCATGTTGGGCCTCACCTCCATGCAGTCCGAGACTGAAGTTTCAAGGGGGGAAATGTCAAGTCTTCACGATCCGCGAGTGACCCGTTCCATCTCCTTCCACCCAGTTGTTACACCGTTGTAGTCGTAGAGCGCCAAGCGCTGCCTCCTGCTTCACGTGTAAATGTAAAGGCAGAATGCATAGCATGGCTTCCATGGCCGCGGTGGGGTTGTTTTCATTGCATTCGTAACAGAAAGACATGCCAGTCGTTGGAGCTTGATCAGCTTCGACTGACATGTCTTCTGTTCAGTCTTCGGCCACCAAACGGTCGACGCATAGGTTACCCTAGGTCGAGCGATGGTGGTGTATGACCAGAATGCAAGTTTCGGTTTAAGTCCCCAGGTTTTGTCGAGCATTTTGTTGCACGCCCAGATAGCAGTAGTTGCCTTTTTACCGCATAGTCCAGATGAGCATTCCAGTTCAGCTTTTTGTCAAAGATTACTCCTAAATATTTGACCTCAGAACTGAAGGTCAGTTGGGTTCCTTTCAAGGTAGGCGGCCTAAGGTCGTGTTTCCTCCTGTTAGTAAACGGGATTATCACGGTTTTGTTGGGGTTTATTGTCAGCCCTTCCTGCTCACACCACGACATGGTGCAGTTTAGAGCTGACTGTAGACGGTCCGATAACGTTCCGTCGTACTTCCCCCGGATGATTAAGACTACGTCGTCAGCATATCCAATGACTTCGTAGCCGAGTAGTGTAAGTTTTCTTAGAAGACTATCTACCACCAGCAGCCAAAGCAAAGGAGATAGTTCCCCCCCTTGCGGACAGCCTTTGGCTGCTGTTATTGTGATAGATGTGTCTCCTAGCGATGCTGAAATCTCTCTGCTCGTAAGCATAGCATGAATCCAGCTCGCAGTTGTTCCATCGACGTTCCTCGACCTTGCGCCAGCTTCGAGGGATGTAGCCCAGGGTGAAGCTGGCTCGAAGTAAGTTGATCAACTCGCCGAGCTCCCGTGGTCTAGTAGTACGGGTTTCGCTTTGTAAGCGGAAGGTCGATGGCTTGAAACCCATCTGGCGAGGCAAAAGGGGTAGGTGGCGGTCGAGAGGGGATTTCGGCTGCTGCGGGAATTGATTTGTCAAGTCCCAAGCCCTCCCCAAAACCCATCACATCCAATCTCTCGGACGATCTGTTGGCGACTGAGTCTGAGCGTTGAAGAACTCTGCAGCAATACACAGAGAAGAGCTTCAAATGCTACTTTCGACTCGGTCACATGCTCTCAGGCAAAATTCGAGCTGAAGATTGGGCTATATGATCGGTAACGATCTCTAGATGGGTCAAAAATAAACGAGATTTCCCTCAATCTCGCTCATCTCCACGTCTTCGGATCGGTCTCTCGTGCTCGTGTGGCATGGCATTGAGTGATTGGTTTGGGGAATGAGAGGGGGCAACTGCTCGAATAATTCGTCAAAAAAAAACTGTCTCGCTCAAACAATAGCGCTACGGAAGACGATCGTTCGGCAGGCTGTGTATAGCAGCAAAACAACAAACCTGAGAACAGATCATACTACAATAGATACGCAAGTGTCGCAGTGGTCCGTGTCTGTTCACAGTAAAAAAAAAAAAAAAAAGTTGATCAACTCAGCCATTATGGTGCCGACTGCCTTTTGGAGAAAGGTTGGAAGGATTTCGTCGGGTCCTGCAGCCTTCAGTGGTTCAAATGTGCCGAGGGCCCATCTGATTGAAGACTGGTTGAACATTCGACGGGCTAGGTGGACTGACTCTCTTGATGATCGACACCATACGCCATCTGCAGTCCGGGTACTAGCTGCATCCTCCTCTCTTTCAGTTGATTCTGGAAAGTGCGTACTCATGAGTACTTGCAGTGTTTCCTCGTTTGTGACAGTGAGAGTGCCTTGCTCGTCTCTCACCTGTCCTAGACCGTTGGAAGTTGGAATGGTCTTTTGACAACGCCTTTTGGAGTCGGGTTGCTTCAGACATCGAGCTTATGTCCTCACAGAAATTAGCCAGGCTAGTTTTTTTGGCTCTCCTCAACTCCGCGTTATACTTCGTTAGGGCTGCTTTGTAGGCATTCCATTCGGAAGTGAGCTTAGCTCCTTGCGGAGACTGCTCAAGCTTTCGCTCCACCACGGTACGTCCCGACAGATTTCCCTCACCTTCTTAGGGCAGCTTGCCTGGTAGGCTGCCGTGATCCTGCGTTGAAGAGTATTCGCTGCAGTATCCAATTCTTCGGGGGTTCGTATTCGTGAAGGAGCGTCTTGTTTGGACCGGCAAAGGTGACCTCGAAAGGCGTTCCAGTCTGTGTCATTTGGGTCACGAAACGTTTCCCTTTTCAGTTGACTGGCTTCAATGTCAAAGACAATCTGTCTGTGATCAGACAGACTAGCTTCTTCAGAGACATGCCAGTTTTTTTATTTTGTCTGCACAAGCAGCACTACACAAAGTGAGGTCCAAGACCTCCTGTCTTGCGACAGTAACAAAAGTAGGTTCATTGCCCTTATTGCATACATTGACGTTGTTAGACGTCAAGTATTCAAGAAGGCGCTCACTCTCTCGTTAACATCCGTGCTTTCCCATATCGTATGGTGGGCGTTCGCGTCACAACCGATGAGGAACGGTTTATTGACAGCCCTACAGTATCGGTGGCGGTGGAACATCGTCCTGGTCACCAGGAAAGTAAGCAGATGCAACAACCATCTCTTGCTTTCCCTTGGTGGTCGGGACGGTCACCATTGCTGCAACGATGTCTCGTTGGACGAATTCCGTGATTGGAGTACACTTGATGTTTCCGCTCAGCAGAATCGCCGTTCTTGGTGTTGCCTGCGTATTGCTGTAAATCAATTTACTGCTTTGACAGGACAGTCCAAGGATTTTGATCCGGGAACAGGATGGCAGTGTCCTGCAGCTTGGTCGCTGATGTGTGTTGAGGATGCGGGTTCCTCTTGTATAGTATATGAAGTACTGGAAGGCCACATGAGGTCGGTTTTGGATTGTATATCTGCACCTGAGAGTTTTCTGAAATGCTGTTGACGAGTGGTAAAATACCGTGCTCATCGTAGCGAGGGTGCTCAAGCGGTGAGGTTGTTGCGTGAATTTTCAGAATGTTCAGCTGTACCGGTGCTATATTCGCAAAAAAGCGAAAATATGCATGTGGTTGCCTAGTTTTCGTCAAAGACTGTTGCGTAACCTTACCATCTCTCGCAGAATTGCTCCAAAGAACAACAGAAGGTTCTCGTTTGGTACTGGATAACTCTCCTACTTCCTTCCACATGTGAACCTTCCTGTGCATGTCTCTCATGCGTTCACACACCGCAAGCTGCACGCTACAGTTTTCCGCCGACTCTTCTCTTCTAGTGGTGTCCTCTCTTCCGGCGGATTTCATGCTTCTTCTTCCTTCTTTCCGCGTTGGTTCCAGCTGAGGGAAGCAGCTGGCACTTGGGTTTTGGTTTTTATCAGTTTCCATGTTGATAAACCTTGTTTTCAGGACTCCTACAAACTTCAACTGTGACTCGGGCCTGCAAAGACACAGAGGAGACTACATACTGCGTGGGGCGTCTTGGTACCACGCAGGCTCCGTTCAGACCTGGATACTTCTTGCTCCCCACCAGACATACATCCCGTTTCCACTATACCCGGGCTAACGACCGGCAGTTCCAGTTCACGATGATTTCCCTTTATATGTTAAAAAACCACTTATGATTTTGGCACATATTCCGTTTGTCAGCGTTTCCTGTCATTACTGGCGGGAAAAATCTACGTGGAATCAGCTGTGCAGACCTCATGTGTGACAGTAATGCAGATTGAGCGACTTCCACGACATTTAGTGTTTGTCTAATATTCATCGATCTGCATTGTTACATCTCGTGGTGGTTGATAAAGTATTGTTTCAATAGTCAACGCTTGCTTCTATTGTTCGTGTCCGAACATTTCACTTTCTTTCATTCATATTGTGTGAGTGTGTGTGTGGTCCAATCCAATGCCCGCTAACCGGTAGCGAAATCATGGGAAAGTATTCGCGATCAAAAGCTCAAAAATTCCGACAGATGGCGCAAAGCATCGAAGAATGACGATTCAAATTTTTGCTGTTCGGTTACATAGGAATGCAAACTTAAAATTGAATTTACAGCTCATAGAACAACTTTTGAGAAAAAATTCAAGTAGTACGATTGTTAACTCTTTGCCCTCTATAAATTAACGCAATAAAAAAAATTGAAAAAAAAATAATTTTGAAAAAGGAATATTGTTTAAAATGATAGAGCATCAAAAGTTAACAAAGTATCAGCTCGAATTTTTGTGTTTTGTTTTGAACGCTGGAATTTAACAAATCAGAATTGGCATACATAACCTCAAAGGGCGGAAATTTCAATCGACATTCTTCGCTCTGTTCTGCTACTCAACACTAGGTGTCGCATGTCGTTTGGCTCTTGAACGGCAATAGAGAATTTGCAGCAAAGCTAAAGGACACATGTCGCCACCTATGAGCAAGTAGCGTAAACCTATGATTTTTTTGTAAAATGTGTTTTTACCTTCAAAATCAACATTTTTATAAAACTTATGCCGTATTCGGATGAGAAAAATTATTTCCAACAATTTGGTGTACTACTTTCCAATACTTGTTTGATTTTTCTATGAGAAAACTGTAAATTTAGAAAAATATAGTAATTTGGACTATTTGCCAAGAAAGTCTGTCAAAAATCGATAAAAATTGTTGAATATACGTAAACACATCTGTTATGAACGATATAACTGTTTGTTCCATTGATATATACGGGGAAACTATTTTTTTCGTGTTCCAAAACATGTTTTTTGAAGAAAAAGTTCACAAATTTTTGAGCGCCCGAAAATTGATGTTTATAATTTTAAAGCAAATTTTTTTTCTCGTCATTTGCAACCAGTTTCATTATGATTGATGCAGGGAATCATGAGAAATAAGTGATTTTGTTCTTCTATCCAGCAGAAAGGAATACGATTTTTGGCAAGTAACCTCATTTTGGCACCACCTACATTTGAAAGACAGTCGCGCTGCAAAACCTCAATAGGCCCTCAAAACCAAAGCTAAAAACTCGATTCGCCACCTACATTCGAGTAGGAGAACTTTGGTGCAAGGTTACGTTTACGCACGATAAGTGCAAAGGCGAGTGAAAACTATTTAAAGGTTTTTAAAAGAAAATTGATCTTTTGGAATAAAATAAAGTTAACAGGAGGTAAGAAATAAAAACCTTCTATCGATTGACTTTTTGATTTTTTTGCTAAGGGACCATCCATAAACCACTTGGACACTTTGGGGGTATGGCGATTGTCCACGCTCCATACAAAAAGATTTTTGTATGGACAATTGTCCACGAAGGGGGTCGAAATTCCCAAAAAGTGTCCACGTGTTTTATGGATGTTCCCTAAGTTGCCTTTTTCATTGAAAATTCTGAGATCCGGATTGAAAACGCGAGGATAAGGTAAGATTGCAAATTTTGAAAATCATTCCAATTACCATTTTTCAAGCAGAGCTTTGCTTTTATGGTAGAAGCACAGACAAACAGACGTAAATCTCTTTTTAATTCCATCAATCAGGAATATAACGGCTGATTTGAATTTAAATTTAGTTCTCGGATTATCCACCAGAATAGGATGGCGCTGCAATCAAGGCACACTTTCAAATGACGTTTAAGCTAGCGCGCCAAAAGTTTTGTTTTTTTTTTCTGCTGCTACTTGAGTGTGATGATGGACCAGTTTGGAGAAGATTGGTCGGTGGAATTTTTGGATCCGGACCCGCCTCCGGGTGTGGATTCCGCTGAATGGTCTGTTGAGCATTTAGATAATCCTCAATCCTTCCCGGCCGAACCGTTAGAAGAAGAGACGCCGGAATGACGCGGTGTCCAGCGATGGCAGTTGCGCGACCCGGCCGACTTCGAGGACGCAAGAGACCGCGAGAATCTTTACTCCGTCGTGGTCCTCAAATCCGGCCTTCGTGAATGACGCGTAAGCTGGATGGCAGAAACTGGCCACTGATAAGGTTGAAGATGTAGGTATAGACCGTCGACAACAAGGTCAACCTGGTCTCATACGATTATTTGGTTGCTTGCAAGTGGACTAAATTGCTTGCCGAGAAGGTAGCTTAACCTCACGCCAAGAAATTTATTATTTAAACTCATGGCCAATTTGTGGGCATTGTTCACAAACAGCGCAGTAATACCCAAACCACCCTCAAACTGGTGCATCTTTCCATCAACCTCTGCAGCCTACACGAATGTTTCCTCGGCAAGATTTACCTAGTGCATGGCCGCAATCGGACGCGGACGTGGACCGTCTGCGTGAGTTAAGAATTTGAACTTCTTGCATTCTTCTCACATGTTGGTAAACAAATGTAAATGTTAGTGAACAAATCTCCCTCTTCTCACTACAACAAGAGTGACCGCGTTCACTCACACACTAACCAATTCTCATATACAGTGATGCTTAATGCTAGTATTGGCCACCAGATCGAGCTACTAGCTAACCTTTTTCCATTTTTTTTGTGATTGATGGATTTTCGTTAAATTTGTTCAATGATTTACGTCTGTTTGTCTGTGGTAGAAGTGACTTTAAAAATATTTGTCCACTTGAATAATCTACATTCCCAATTGATTAGTTAGGTTTTGGTTGACTAAAACATTCTATTATTTTGAATCAGATAATGAACAGGTTAAATCGGCAATCACAAAAATATTTTCGTTTATATCAATTAAGCTATTTATTTCTTACCTGAAAATGGTATAATTTGCTATAAATGTCGATTTTATGATGAAATAAAACAATTTCAAATTTCAAACCAACTTACTCGCTGTAGGTTATAATTAAAACATCACCCCAAGTTTCAGCGCCCTCTAGTGGGAGGTAATTTTGATGTTTGATTGCCTATAATTTGTATCAGACTTTGTATATGCCGAATGCTGATACAACTTATCTCAGTCCCGGGTATTAGGTGGTGATAGCCCTCGCGCTGCTTCCAACGACCCATTTCAGAATGGCAGAGATCCTAGCGGCCTAATTCCGAGGTCGTTGGGCATTGTCCGGCCCCGCCTTAACATAGAAGCAAGCACCAGACGGATCCTTGATCTATCTTAAGACTCCCAATCCCTTCAGGCAAATCAGGGATCAGAGCGTATTTAATATGAGAAGAATACGACATGTTTAATAACCTTCAGATGGCCGACTGGTTAGAGTCCCAGACCATCAATCCCAGGTGTGAGTTCGAATCCCACCTGATTCAGTTTCGTTTTTGTTCCAATTTCTGATTCCAAATTTCAAAGGTACCGACCGGGATTTGATCCCTGAACCTTCTGCTTGTGAGGCAGAACACGTAACCATTAAGCCACGGAGCCGGTTCATAATGTATTTATCATTCATATTGTTGTCAAAATATCGAGTTCTTTCAATGTAACTAGGTCAAACCAAAGGGGTACAAACTAAATAATTCTTAACCACAAGTAAGCGAGTAGGCAAGATTCCATTCATTCTCAAATCAGGTAATATAAAAAAAACTATTTTTTCCCTGGAAATGTCCATTCCGGTTAACGTCCATTCCGGATACTGTCCATTCCGGAAAACGTCCATTTCGGGTAATATCCATACCGGGAAATGGAATTCCGATAATTGTCATAGAATCCAATGAGACACTTTGATTTTTATTCATTAAACTTTTCAAAATCTATGTAAATCTTCCAAAACATGAATTGAAAGTGATTTTCGGCGCATTTATTGAGTTTTAACTCTATTTTACCAAACATATAAAGTTATATGGATTTTACAAAATTTAAATACTTTTAAGTATAACTTTTGTTAACATGTTGTTTCAAGTTGGCAAAATTGCTTTTAATATTACCAAGTCAGCGAAAGGGCCATATGAGAAAGCATACGTGTGTGATCAAGTCTTTTAACCTTCTAATTTGGCTGTGTACAAGTACTGAGTCGCAACCTCAGTAAGTTTAGACAGACAAATCATCCCTGTGTGTCATCCAAATGACTCCAGGACGGCCCTTTCGCTGACTTGTTAGTTAGTTAGTTTCCGTCCTTTTCCATCTTCTTCTAAGACACTAGTCATCTATCCACCTATCAGCACAGAGAACAGATGTACATCTAGGCTCTAACTTTTGTGTAAACACCGCGCAGTGGGGCGAGGTGGCAATCTAGCGGGACAAAATTAATAGCGTTTGGGGTTACGTCCTAGAGCTTCGGTATCTTCAGCAAAGTTGCTCAGAAAAATCAGGGCTTCATTTTGGTATTAAAATGTAGTTCCAATTTTGGCCGCATAGGTGGCGCTGAAATCTAACTTTTTCCAGTGACCTCCTAGCGAGTTGGTGTCTTCGACAAAGTTGTAGATCTCGCCAAATTACGTATAGTCACGGAACATGTCAAAATTCTCAAAAATAACTGCGTGCGATTTCAGCGCCACCTATGCGGCCAAAATTGGAACTACATTTTAGTACCAAAATGTAGCCCTGATTTTTCTGAGCAACTTTGCTGAAGACACCACACCGAAGGTCTAGGACGTAACCCCAGAGCGCCATTTATTTGGTCCTGCTAGATTGATTGAATATTCATAGCTTAATTATAACTATTTTTTAAACTAACTGTAACTTTGCACAGTTATTTTTGAGAATTTTGACATGTTCCGTGACTATACGTAATTTGGCGAGATCTACAAGTTTGTCGAAGACACCAGCTCGCTAGGAGGTCACTGGAAAAGTTAGATTTCAGCGCCACCTATGCGGCCAAAATTGGAACTAAATTTTAGTACTAAAATGTAGCCCTGATTTTTCTGAGCAACTTTGCTGAAGACACCGAATCTCTATGACGTAACCCCAGAGCGCTATTAAATTTGTCCTGCTAGATTGACTGAATATTCATAGCTTAATTATAGACCAATTCCAGCTCAAATCAGGTTTTTTTCTGGTACTTTTGTACCCGACCCTCTCCGATTTCAATGAAACTTTGTAGACATGTTATCCTAGGCCTATATAAGCCATTTTTGTGTATATGGAGCCAACAGCACTCGAAAATAACATTTGAAAAGGGCGTAAGGTATTTAAATATTTTGCGTCGTATCAAAAAGTGGTCAAAGACAAACTTGTAGGAAATTGAACGTGCTTTCTGAAAAAAATACACGCCATATCTATGAGATTTTTTGATTTTTAAGTGTAAAACTTAAATTAAAAGGTGATGTCACGATTTTTTTTCGTTCAAAATTTATGAGGAAATAGCCTAAAAACCTAAAATGTTACCAAAAGACTGACGAAAAGTGCAGGATGGTATGTCTCTTCTAAAAAAATACAAAAATCATTTACTAAAACTTTTTGAAAAGTGGTCTAAACATCAAAATTTTCAAAAACCGCTAGTGGGAATCGATTCTCCAGACAGTTTTACATAAAAGTCTCCATATTGACCATTGTCCTATGTCCAATCCTTGGGAAGATACAGCGCACAGTGGGCGAAATGGAACCCAAAATCGGACTTAATTGAACGCGGCTGGTTCCCTGGTATGAAAAATACTGTTTCTAATGTAAAAAAATCCGGGGAATCGATTGGTGATGGTTTCATCCACCGCACGAAACGGCAAAGGGTCCATTTTGCCCCAATTCCCCATTTTTTATCATTTTTTCTTGAAAATCGGTCTGTATTTAGAGCGGAGGCTTTATGCGGCCTTCCAAAATGCACTTAACTTATGTGAAAATGTCCCAGGAATCCAGTAAAATAACCACTTGCACCGCAAAAATCATCTAGGTCCATTTAACCCCAATTCCGCTATAAAAGTATTTTTGGCCGTTTTCAAATGTTAGGTCAGATTTTAAAAATCTGAAAATATTGTTATCGTAAAGATCAGACAATTTTACATAAGAATGACAATTTGCACTTGAAAGTTTGACACATTTATGTTGATATAGCAATTAAACTAAATAAAAAGATTGAAGAATCACTTTTGGGCCAATTTCCCCAAACGCAGAATAAACTGCCTTTCACATAGGGGAGAGTGGGGAGACTTGATCCCCTTTTTTTGTATCGCACATAACTCTGTCAATTTCTCACAAAACTATGATCTTTTTGCATGAATTGAAAGCTTAAACATTCAACTATGTTTGGCTGATGAGGGTATTTCATCAGATAAACTCTTCGAATAATGCCAAGCCTTTTAAAAAAATATTTTAAACCGGCATTTTCAAAATGTTGGGGGTAATTTGATCCCCCTTTCAACATTTTGAAGAAATCTTAAGCAAAATGTTTCTTATTCATTCAAACTTTTAATTTTCTATAAGATACAGCAATTTCACATTAAACCTGTACGTTTGTGTTGAAAATATAACTAGTTAAGCATGTAAAATATTTAAAAACTTAAAATTTTCTTTTTTAGACCAAAATTGAGCATGTTTACAAAAGCTGGTAATTTTTGTTTACAAAACTTTTGAAAAATGGTTCAAACTGCAGTTAGTTATGTACAACTATACTAAAGGAAACTATGTACGAAAACCCAGCCAAATTATTTAATCTTGAGGCTGATTCCAGTGACTGTAAAAATGCAGGGATCAAGTCTCCCTTAACGCACTTTTTTAAACAATTGATTGTAAAAATAGTATGACGATAAATTTAACGTCAAATGCGTAAGGGGTTTGGAGTTGATATGTTTATCAAACAATTCATGTATAAAAAATATTTTTTTGAATAATTTTTGAGTGTTTTCTATACTTATCAAAACAAAGAAAAAAGATCTCTTGGAAGTTTTTTGCAGCACTCCTTAGAAAAATGTGTGTAACTCAATCCAAACATTTTTTAATTTATTTCTTTGTTTTCTACAATGAGTTTTAGTCAATTTCGCACAACTTTCTAGAACAAAGCTAATTGTTTTACCCACATGCTGACGAGATACAGGCTTGGGATCAAGTGTCCCCGGGGATCAAGTCTCCCCACTCTCCCCTACATTTTATTTTTATCAACATAAATGTGTCAAACTATCAAGTGCAAATCGTCATTCTTATGTAAAATTGTCTGATCTTTACGATAAAAATATTTTCAGAATTTTAAAATCTGACCTAACATTTGAAAACGGCCACAAATGCTTTTATAGCGGAATTGGGGTTAAATGGACCCTAGATGATTTTTGCGGTGCAAGTGGTTATTTTTACTGGATTCCTGGGACATTTTCACATAAGTTAAGTGCATTTTGGAAGGCCGCATAAAGCCTCCGCTCTAAATACAGACCGATTTTCAAGGAAAAATGTTAAAAAATGGAGAATTGGGGCAAAATGGACCCTTTGCCGTTTCGTGCGGTGAATGAAACCATCACCAATCGATTCCCCGGATTTTTTTACATAAGAAACACTATTATTCATACCAGGGAACCAGCCGCATTCAATTAAGTCCGATTTTGGGTTCCATTTCGCCCACTGTGCAGCGGTTTTAAAAATAAAAATGTTGAAAAAAACGGTTTTTTGTGGTTTTTGGCAATTTCTATATGACAGACTTGGTTTTTCAGTCTCGTAAATATTTTTACCGGAAAGCTCGTCCAATTTCCCATAAGTTTGCCTTTGACAGCTTTTTGATTTATAAAGTTTTTGTATTTACGTAAGCAAATTTACTATCCTGGTTTCTACCACACTGAAAAAAATATTTTATTTTCAGTTATTAGTGTTACTTGGGTAATTGAAACACGCGTTGTCTAATACTAAGACTAATATAATTAATTATACTTAAGAACGGTTTGTAAGACGACCTGACTGGCCGATGGTCGGCAGGAGAAGAGGCCGATCCAACTGCGGTGTCCAGCATGTAACCTTAGTGCTATAATATTCTTTTGTTCATTGTGACGATCTGGCAACACTAGTAGGGCAGGTTGGTTGCACTGTTATAGCTGCTGATCGAGGGACACTACAGTTTCTCCCGCTTCAAACGATCCTCCACATCTACGCACTAGAAACTAATCGCTGCCAAATACAACTCAAACTAAAACTAAACTGCTTCCTCATTAAAGAACTTTTCCCGGGTCCAGGTGTAACGCAAGATCAACCATTATTTTGGGTACTTCAGTTTCGGCTGACCTTGAAGTCTATTGGAACGACGCACTTTTGGGGATTTCGTTTCACTCCGTCTACGCTTAGAAGTCTTCTTGTTTTTAGACGGTGGAGTGACGCGAATGGTGGCTGGCACCTGAACGGGATTACCATCTTCAGAAGACGTGTCCTCATATCCACTTCTTTCATCATCATCATTCGCTTTTACGGGGTGAACAGGAACAGAGGGATGAAACTTGTCGGACAAGTCTGAGTAGCGAATCTGGTTAGAATGAATCATCCTAACGTTACCTTCAAGACTAATCAAATAAGTCAACGGACTGAGCTTCTGAAGCACGATCGCGGGAATCCAACGGATGATGTCTTTGAAATGGTTACGGTACAAGACTTTATCACCTACGTTGTACGACTTCATTTTCGCGGATTCGTGGGAGACCTGAACTATCGGTTCCTTTCTGACGATCATGGGCTTGGCGTTGGTGATTTCGACCTGAACCTTCTGCGGATTAACCACATTGGTCAGCGTACGCGGCGTGTACGAGAAGATCATTGAAGAAGGTGTACGGTTGGTTACTGTCGACGGCATGTTACGATAATTAATCAAAAATCGATTGAGCTTTCGCGCCATGGACAGCGGTCTGCATTTTCGTCTAAGAGATACTTCTTGAGAACATCCTTTGCGCTCCTCACGCCTCTCTCGGCCAACCCGTTAGATTGGGGGTGGGCGGAGACTTTGACACTTTGACTTCGTTGGCGCTCAAAAATGCAACGAACAATTCAGAGTTAAAGGGAGGCCCGTTATCTGAAACTACTTCTTCAGCTATGCCGAATGTAGCAAAAAAGGACTCAACTTGTTCAATCAAGTGAATACTGTTACCAGACTTTAGCAAACGAATATCAATGAATTTTGAGAACGCATCAACAATGATAAGCATTGTGTGGCCCTCGAGGTAAAAGAAATCCATGTGAATCCTCTGAAAGGGACGATCATAACGAGGCCATGCCGACTGCAGCGACTCGCGTGGCACTGGCTGTCGTTGTTGGCAAACTTCACACTTCTTGACAAAATCATTTAAATCTTTATCAAAATTCTTCCACCACACGTACAAACGACCTAGCATTTTCATTCGAACGATTCCATCGTGATTCGAATGCAGCTGATTAATTACACTCGCTTTAAGAGCATCTGGAACAACAACTCTATCGTCGAAATACAACACATTTTCGTCGATACCCAAGTGAGAGTTCAAACTCAGATAGGGCTTAAAGCTTGAATTGAGATTCGTTGGCCATCCGGACTTCACAAAATCAAAAATTTTCGACAAAATTGGATCAGATTTCTGTTTACTACGAATAAGATCAAGATTTACGACTTGCGGTCCGGCGGAAAGACTGTTTATTAGGTTTTACGCCGACTCGATTTGGAGGTTAGAAGGAGTGCACTGTTTACATGGACTTAGCACAGTTCGATGCGGTCGTCGATTTTGTTCGGGGAAATTCGTCGACAATCGTCGAAGACCATGTAAACAGTGCACACGAGCTGTCAAATGACGTCACGGCGTAAAACCTAATTCCGAGACTGACATGTTCGACATCGGGCAAAGAAAGACGGGGGAGTGCATCAGCGTGATTCATGAGTTTACCAGGACGGTGCTCGATTACGTAGTTGTAACCAGCAGCCCTCTGTCACGACGGCCATGTTTATGAAACCTAAATGTTCGACGCAAACATGAAGACAACAAAGAAGATGAAGAACGCATTTGCTGTCAAAATTTGAAAATAAACAAACCGCGTGGTAAACAAAGGTATAATTTCATAATGTTGAAATGATTTCCATGAAAAAATAACGGCACGGGACGGATTTCCAAACACAACTTCCCGAAGGACCATTCGCCAGAGACTATGGATAAATTCCCCGCGAAGTGGCGATGGGGATGGTTTTGCAAGTTCAGATTTGTTTGAACCACTTCGCGATGAGCTTCTTGTGAGTCCACAAAAGGTCGGATTCTACACAAGCACGCGATTCCTTCGATTCCCTGTGCGATAGCGGGAGTGGGCCAGTCCACGGAGAAGGTTATCGAGGGATGCTCGGAAAGACCAGCTCCGCCACAATCACTGGAATCACGGATGTTTCTGCACTTGGTCGGTTACTCCCTGCCGGAGATTGCAGCGAGTTGTTCGGAAAGATCAACAGTGGGACTTGGCCAGTCCCCGGTTCAGTACTACCCAGCAAATCTTACCGGTCAATCGGAAGCAACAGTTTTCATCTTTTTTCGTAACATATTTGCACACACAAAAAGTGATGTTTCTTGAAGATTTGGTGTAAACAAACAAACAACACCAATACTGCTACACTCACAGAGCCCACGCAGAAGTATTAGTGAAGAACCCACGATGTGGGCACTTCACTAATACTACTACGTTGGCTCTTCGAGATTTTGGTGACTGTCAAACGTTCTAGCCATTTACAGTGGTGCCAGAGGGTTGGTAACCAGCGACAATCAGAGCCCACCGTTGCAGCCTGGCGGCGGCGATCGCGGAAGTGCCCTTTGTCGGATTGAAAATTTCTTTCACACCACTGTTGTCCGTGATAAGAATGAATCTCGAGCCATACAAGTATTTATGGAACTTTTTGACTCCAAAAACTACTGCCAATGCCTCTTTATGCACTTGAGCATAGTTCACCTGAGCGGGGGTGAGAGTGTACGACGCGAAACAGACGGGCTTTTCGACATTATCGACCAGGTGCGATAACACGCCGTACGGACTAGCATCGACGGCGAGAATGATCGGTTTCGAAGGTTCGAACGGTTCGAGTAGATCATTTTCGAGCAAAAGCGACTTCGAGTAGATCAGTTTCGAGCAAAAGCGACTTCGTCCTATCGAAATCCAACTGACAGCTTTAGGTCCACACGAAACGACAATTTTTGCGAAGCAAATCGTACAAGGGACGCAATTCGATCGACAAATTCGGCAGAAAACGATGATAATAATTAAGCAATCCCAGATAAGCTTGCAACTGTTGTACGTTTTTCGGTGCGGGGGCGTCAATAATCGCCGTAACTTTCGACTCACTTGGCCGAATACCTTCGGACGTTATGCTGTAACCTAAATACTCAATTTTCGACTGAAAAAAGCTTGACTTCGACAAATTGATCTTGACATTATGATTGTTTAAGCGTTGCAGGACCTGGAAGAGATTTTCACGACACTCTTCCATGGTAGATCCACCCACAATGATGTCATCCAGGTACGCAATGCCTGGTGACTGGAACAGAATCTGTTGGATGATCGACTGAAAAATTGCGGGGCGGGAAATATCCCGAAAGGCATCCTGGTGTACTGAAAGAGACCTTTATGCGTATTGATCGTACAGATTGACTGTGACGACTCAGACAAGGAGACTTGCAAATAAGCTCCAGACAAATCAATTTTGCAAAAAACTTTCCAATTCGCCATCTTTGCCAACATATCGTCAATTCTGGGCAAAGGGTAGTGTTCGGTGGTAATGAAACGGTTCAAGGTTGCTTTTCCACCCAAACAAAGCCTTACTGACGAATCTTTCTTTGGAACGACCACAATAGGGCTCGCCCAAGGCGATGTACGCACGGGTACCAAAATGGCTTCTTCCACCATTTTGTCCAACGCTTGATCGACTTTCTCACGAAGCGCGTATGAAACTGAATGCCTTATGAAAAACTGGCGTAGCGTCAGGTTTTAACACAATTTCTGCTGAAAAACCGGAAATTACGTCTTTCGCGGTTTCGGAAACTACTTTTGGAAATCGTTTCAAGAGCTCACTTCCTGCAAGCACGTTCAATCGGAGAACTTCCATAGCTTCCGACATCTCTCCAACACGTTTGCTGCTCCCTTTGGGCTGCGACTGGCGACTTTTGCTCTGGCACACTGACGACACGTGGCCCTTCTTCCCACACGCGTAGCACGTCCAATCCAAGGCGGGGCACTTAACTGGATCGTGATCACGGCCGCACCGGAAGCATGGCTTCTTTGGCTTCGGCGGGGGACGGCTTAACTTACTTGACTGGTTCCGGTTCGGCTGCTTACCCTTCGACTGGCGATTCGGTCCGCCATTGTGCAGGGCCGCCATTTTGGACGCCGACGGGGCCGACATGTCCTTATTCTGGCTCAACCAGCTTCGTAGGCCTTGGCGATCGTGCAGGCCTTCTCGAACCTTAACGTGGACTCCGTTAACAACTTCTTGCGCAGACTTTGGTCGTGGATCCCGGCGACGAACTGATCGCGCAGGGCATCCTGCAGGAAATTACCGTAATCGCAGGTTTGCGCCTTGGCCTTCAGGGTGACGATGAAGTCCGCAATCCTCTGGGAAGGCGTCTGCTCACAGAACCGCAACTGGTAGCGCTCTGACACCACGTTGGTCGTGGGACCGAGGTGATCCTTGAACAGGGCGGTTAGCTCGGTGTACGTCTTGACACGTGGGGAGGCCGGGGCGCAGAGCCTGTTTGCAAGCGTATACAAGCTCGGTCCGGCCACGGTGAACATCACCGGAACCTTCATCGCGTCCGGCATGTCGTTCACTTGGAAAAACATTTCCAGCCGGTTCATGTACTCGTCCCAGTCCTCACCGAGTACGTACTGCTCGATTTGACCGAACATTCCACTACGAATCACTGGCACTGGGCTGCCTTCAGCCTGGTTCTCTTCCTTCGGTGGCATGGTTGAGGTTATGTCCACACCACGTGTACTGCACTTTCGACCGTTTACTTACACTTTTTCGCGAACTACGACTCACTCGCGATCACTGATTGTACTGTTCAGTTTACCGTTCCGTTTTACCCTCGTCGCCAAGTGTTACTTGGGTAATTGAAACACGCGTTGTCTAATACTAAGACTAACATACATATATTACATATGTAATTTATTATACCGTAAACTGGGGTGACTTTGATAGCCCGGGGTGACATTGATAGAAATTTGATTTGGCCACTAATTTTGATACATCCAATCCAACAGTCACATTTTTGCATATATGTTCGATAATAAGCTATCCCATAATGCTTACATATTTAAAATTCTCAAAAATGTTTAGATATTAATTTGACAGGCATTTTAAAAACCTATCAAAGTCACCCCGGGCTATCAAAGTCACCCCAGTTTACGGTACTTAAGAACGGTTTGTAAGACGACCTGACTGGCCGACAGTCGGCAGGAGAAGAGGCCGATCCAACTGCGGTGTCCAGCATGTAACCTTAGTGCTATAATATTCTTTTGTTCATTGTGACGATCTGGCAACACTAGTAGGGCAAGTTGGTTGCACTGTTATAGCTGCTGATCGAGGGACACTACAATTAGCAATGTAATTAAGCTTATATCTGTAAGCCAATTGAAATGTTGTCAAAGGCAAACTTATGGGAAATTGGACGAGCTTTCCGGTAAAAATATTTACGAGACTGAAAAACCAAGTCTGTCATATAGAAATTGCCAAAAACCACAAAAAACCCGTTTTTTCAACATTTTTATTTTTAAAGCCGCTGTATCTTCCCAAGGATTGGACATAGGACAATGGTCAATATGGAGACTTTTATGTAAAATTGTCTGGAAAATCGATTCCCACTGGCGGTTTTTGAACATTTTGATGTTTAGACCACTTTTCAAAAAAACAGTTTTAGTAAATGATTTTTGTATTTTTTTTAGGAGAGACATACCATCCTGCCTTTTTCGTCAGTCTTTTGGTAACATTTGAGGCTATTTCCTCAAAAATTTTGAACGAAAAAAATCGTGACATCACCTTTTAATTTAAGTTTTAGACTTAAAAATCAAAAAATCTCATAGATATGGCGTGTATTTTTGTTTCAGTGTATTTTTTTCAGAAAGCCCGTCCAATTTCCTACAAGTTTGTCTTTGACCACTTTTTGATACGACGCAACGGCTTCGAGATACAGTAATTTTTAAATTACAAAATACAAAAATATTTAAATATGATTAAATATTACGCCCTTTTCAAATGTGATTTTCGAGTACTGTTGGCTCCATATACACAAAAATGGCTTATATAGGCCTAGGATAACATGTCTACAAAGTTTCATTGAAATCGGAGAGGGTCGGGTACAAAAGTACCAGAAAAAAACCTGATTTGAGCTGGAATTGCTCTATAACTATTTTTCAAACTAACTGTAACTTTGCACAGTTATTTTTGAGAATGTTGACATGTTCCGTGACTATACGTAATTTGGCGAGATCTACAAGTTTGTCGAAGACACCAACTCGCTAGGAGGTCACTGGAAAAGTTAGATTTCAGCACCACCTATGCGGCCAAAATTGGAACTACATTCTAGTGCTAAAATGTAGCCCTGATTTTTCTGAGCAACTTTGCTGAAGACACCGAAGCGCTATGACGTAACCCCAGAGCGCTATTAATTTTGTCCCGCTAGATTGCCACCTTGCCCCACTGTTGCACTAAAAAAATGCGTTGCATACTATCTTGCATGGCGGCGCCACCGTCGCGGCTGAGAATACTTTACTTAACAATGAAAAAGGCTCAATAATTCCGAAAGAAAATAAATGTTAACCTCGTTTAAATAGAAAATTCCCTTCTGTATAATTCCAGTTGACTAAAAATAATGCAAAAATGCATAAACATTAACGAAAACCTAATAGAAATTTCATTCAAAAATGATTTTTCAAGCGACAACTTAAAATAGTCCCTTTACACATGCTATGTCCGATTTCGTTTTGTTTACCTTCTTTAGCGCGTAAAATGTCAACCCTCTGATGAAGGACAGTCAGTCTGATGTCGTTCGTACGGAATGTTTTATGTAGTGATTAGATGGTCCATCGTTCTGCTACTGTAGGCCATCATGATTTTGAAAGTGGCGATATCTAGGCGGATGGTGCACACCCTAGCTCTTTTCAACGTATTTTGGTTTGAATTTTTACACACGTTTTTCAATGCTGTTTGTTCATTAATATACATCTGTTCTCTGTGTTTACACGAAGAGACCGGCCGGGGCAAATCTAAGAAAATCTTGGTTAATTTAACTAAAAGTATGGGTTAATTTTTTACACTGCTTTTTTCAACAATCGATTGTTGATTTTGGTAACTTGAAATTGCTGACCACCAGTAACTAAAATTAAATAAAAAAATAGTTGGAATTGCCATTTTTGTTGGTTAAATGGCTAAAAAAAATTCTAGCAGTCGACTGCTAGAATTTTTTTTTCAGAAAATTAACTAAAAAATTCCTATTTTCAGCTGAAATATTGTGGAATATTCTGTTAAAAACTGGCTGGGACATATTTTCAACTATTTTTCAACAATTTTTTTCTCATTGTATCGACCGAAATATTTTTGCATGCAGCAAATTATTAGTGGTTTATAACAAAACATTTCTTAATTAGACATAATTTATGTAAGTGTTGATATATATTTTCTTTTATTATCTAACGATAAAGGCTGGGCCGATTTTTTAGCTATATTTTAACTAATGTCTTACTTAAATACAGAAAAATATTCGTACATGAAGTCAATAATTAGCTGTTGTTAGCAATATTTTTATTGAATTTGCAGTAAATTTGGTAATTATGCCTCACAAATTAATGCTGAGTGTTTTTATTTTCACATTTATTCTGCCTAAAAATTTAATGTTTTGTACTAATTTGTTTTTTTTGCATTAAGTTGTTAAAAAACTATCAAAAAGCATCAAAACGAAACTTTTTTTTAACTGTTGTTATAAAACATGTAAAGTTTGACCAATGTTTTAAAAAATTACGTGGCATTAATCTAAAAAATAATAATAAAAAAGCATATTACAAATTTCTTGTGAATTCCTTAAAAAAAGAAACCGAGCAAAAATTTCACCAAGTTTTAAGCTTATATTTTTATATTGTGTATGTTATTCACTTACCATCACTGTCATTCCCTTGTGGACCACCAATCAGTGAGGTACTCCTGGATTTTAGCTCCTGAAAAGTGCTTAAAAAGTGCAAAAATGCCTCACGGCAAGAAAAAGAGGCGGTCCTCACCAGTAGGATCGGCAGATTTGAAGAAGCTAAAGAATGCCGAAGCGCTACCTGCAAAGCCAGGCAGTTTGAGCAAGGACGCTCAAAATTCGTCTGGAAACCAGTTCGCTACCCTCCCTGTGGACGTGAGCGAGAAGGAAGAACTTGAACGACGGGAAAAGTTGCAACCCATTTTTGTGAAAACATCGTCATCGGATTCGGTGCGAAAGTGGCTGACCGGGTTTATCAAATCTGGTGCTTTACGAGCTTCCATTCGCTTGTGTGCTGATGGACTCAAAATTCTGCTACCTACCAGAAAGGATTACAACTACGTTCGGGATTTCCTGAACAACACAAAGATTGAATACTACAGCCATGACGACCCAGGTAAACGCCCCATGAAACAGGTCCTCCGAGGCCTGTACGACATGGATGTGAGTGTGCTGAAAGAAGAGCTCAAAACTCTTAAGTTGAACGTGATCGAAGTCTTCAAGATGACGAGACACAACAAGGACATCAAGTATCGTGATCAACTGTACCTGGTTCATCTCGAGAAAGGATCGACAACGCCGTCTGAGCTGAAGGCAGTTCGGGCAATTTTCAACATCATCGTGTCTTGGGAACGTTATCGTCCAGTGCACCGTGACGTGACACAGTGTTCGAACTGTTTGCAGTTTGGACATGGTGGAAGGAACTGTTTCATCAAGAGTCGTTGTGCAACCTGCGGAGGTGAGCACAAAACTCAAGCTTGAGAAACAATCAACGAGAACATCGAAGCGAAATGCTTCAATTGCGGCGGCGACCATTCTACAAGGAATCGTAGCTGCCCAAAACGAGCTAAGTTTGTAAAAATTCGGCAGCAAGCGACGACGAGGCACCAACCAAATCGTCGCAAAACACCACCAACTTTCACGGACGTGGATTTTCCTGCTTTGGCGTCGCCAGGAGCGGGATCTGTTCGAGTGGTTCCAAATCTGCAGCCATTGCCGTTGAATCAGCGGCCAAAAGTTACAGAGAATACAACACCTCCTGGCTTCAGTCAGCAACCGAGGGAAAACCAACCTGCATCAACGGATGAAGGCAGCAGTGACCTGTTTTCACCACAAGAACTTCTGAACATTTTCATCGAGATGACAACAACACTGCGTGGGTGCAAAACTCGCCAGGAACAAGTAAGAACCCTTGGAGCATTCATCTTAAAATACAGTTCGTAGTTTACTCGTTCTAATGATTTTGAATAATTCAAAGAATTTTTATTTTAGTTTTAAGTTAGGATTAGTTGTCAAAGTGATTTTTTCTTTTTTTTACCCAAATGTATTCGATTAAATGCAAAAATGTAAAACAATTTGAAATAAATGAATTAATGTGAACAGTTAATAATAAAACGAAAAATACAACAAAGATGAAGAGCATTTAGCCATACCACTTAGAATTTAAATGAAATGTAATTATTATAAGGGAGTTCAAGGAGACATATTTAATTTCAACAAACCATCACTGTGAAGTCAACCGATAAGTCATCATCATCTACAACGGTCTCAGGTTTAGTTATTTTTCTTGTGGTGGGACACAGAATTTTCACCAAAGTGAACCTTTTGCTGCAAATAGACATGTGAAATTTATTAGTAATTTAATACAAAATTCTTAATTTCGGCTATAAACTGAAAAAAGGAACGTAAATAAATGTAATTATAATGAGGAAAGAGAAATATCAATAATGCTACTTACCAAGCTTGCATTAATTTAACAATTATTTTTGACAACACATTTTCACTGCATTTGATTCAATTTATTCAACGTAGGGGAACAGCATCTAATTCCAGCGTGCCTCTAATGTTGGCAGGTAAGAACTTTGACATTCAATTAAAGCTAATTAAAAGCGTTTTCAACTGAAATCGAGTGATAAATAGCTCAATAAGAAGTGAGCAAGCAAGTTTATATCAAAAGTTTTGCAAATTTAGTTGTTTAAATAGTGAAAATCAGCAAATTGGATGGAATTAGGTGCGAGTGATTAACCTGCCAAAGATACGAGAATTTCCCCTACTCCGATTCCTGAAAAAAATATTTTGAGTTTAGCTTACCAGTTTATTGAGCAGTCGTATTGCAACTAAACTTTCAGAAAAAAATTACCTTCTTTTAAATATTTTTATTTTTTGATATTATACTTCATCTCTATTTCACATGCTTATCCAATGACTTCGATAGTTTTTTCTGGTTCCATTGATGTGAAAATCATTTGAAATCAGCTGATCCCAACCGAAAACCGCTTCACTTCTTTATCACATGGTGTTCACTGCGGATTCAAGTGAATTCCACTTCGATTTGCCCCATTTGACTTTTCCTTTGATAGTGAAGGGAAATTCACGTTAAAACCAGATGTTTTGAATTTGAATGTCGAGTGTTGCAAATTAGTTCAGCAAATCAATAAGCAAGATGGCGAGAATGAAAAATGCACGATTTGAGCTCGTCTTTTGAACTAGTTTTTTATTTCAATTATTCAAGGTATTCGTCTGAATTTTCACAAAGAATCGTTATTTTGACGATGGTAAGTAATGATGCAATTATAAAGTAATGCTTTGCTAAGAAGTTTCATAATACTTTTTGTTTCCAGGAAACCAAGTTCGTGAGTCTTTTTTCAAGTGCAAAACATCCTGCGGATTACTGTGACCCGGATTGGGATGCAGCTTTAGGAGTATTCAGTGCTGGTGTTCGAGGACTCCAAAAGTGCAAAATAGTCCACGAAAGAGTATTTGCGGACAGTACGATGTGTACTTAAGTGAACAGTGAATGAGGACGACCAAGAGTTATGTGTTGTTGATAATTAAATATATGCGTGAAATAAAATGTGAAACATAAAAAAACAATTTTTGGATTTTTTTTACCGATATTTAACAGCAACAAAAGAAAAAACAAGTACGTGATTCTCATTTCACATTCACAAGGATTTCACGTGACAATCATGTGCGATGACACTTGAAGGTAACGTGTTTTTCATTTAACTATGATGAAAATTTCACTTGAATTTACCGCATCGCATTTTGAACCATTTTAATATGATTTTCACATGACATTCACATGCTTAGTGGTATGGGACAGATTCATGTGTAAAACATGTGACATTACTATGTGCCTTTCTTTCAGTGTACTAACACAAAGCGCCACCAAGAGGCAAAAGGTTATTACGAATATTTTTGACACTTTCGTTAAAAATATGTGGTTTTGCAAAAACAAATAACAAAACCAACTTTTAAGTGTAGTTCGACTGTCAAACTTGTAATTCGTTGCTGATTTGTTCGAAAATTTGTTAAAAATAATAAGTTTTTTTGCAGCACCCATATTGGACGGACATTTCTGTTGCCATCTTCTGGTTCATTGGATTGGCCATGGATAATTTCACAGTGTAATAAACAGGGCAGCTACCACCACGTGGCGCCACTGTTTCGAATGAGAAAATGATACAGGTTTTTCAGATGAGTTTCAATCCCGTGATTTTAGTGAACAAAAAGTGACGAATTTTCAAAATTCTTAGTATATGAGCGTTTTTAGCATAAAACATGGGCTACTATGATTACAAACGAGATGGCATATATTTTCTCGTATATTTTGGATATTTTTATTTTGCTCGCTCAAAAACGATATTTGTTAATAACATTTCATGAAAAAATTAGATTTTCTCACAATGTGACGTAAACGACAAAACAAATCATAAATCAAAAGTAATTTTATTGAAAATCATATCTCCAAGCTATGAACGTGATTTGTTTTGCATGTACATTCGAATGAAACAAAAAAAAATCAAATCATCACTTGGCTCTGACAGCTCCACGCAGAAAAATGTTTTGTAGAATCAGCCTGTACAAGGTTTGATTCAACAAAATATTTTGTTGAATATAATCAACAAAATTTTTGCATTGAATCAACCCTTCAATTTTGTTGTTTCAAATCAGAACATTTTGTTGTATCAAAGCAGTTTTTTTTGTTGAATCTACCTTTATTTTTGTTGATTAAAATTTGACAGAATTGCGTTCAAATCGGTTTTTTGTTGAAACAACGTATTATTTTTTGTTGAAAGAAACGCAGCTTTTTTTCAATTCAAAACTAGTGGTTGAATTGAAACAACAAAGCATTAAATTGAATCAAAAAAATGCCATACTGATTAAAATTTGGATTTTATCAAATAAAATACAGATAATTTTTTATTCCATATATTTATTCTTACGTTTATGTACAGGTTAACAGCATAATTAAGAAATTCCTGGTAATTTTTATTACATTTATTCTAGTGTTCATCGTTTACAATAATCGTGTCTACGATATCTGCATTGCAGTCGTAGTAATTTGGGAGCCTCAAACAAATCTTATCCTCGTAACTATGTAAATTAACTGGTTTGCTGTGAACATTAGGTTGATCTTTCAGTACCAATAACTGATCTCTTAAATTTAATTCGTAAGATTGCACATGATCGTTAAAATTAACTGCAACATATCTCTGTGCGAAGAAATAAACAGAATCCTGCTTGTCCACAACTATATCTAGGCATTTGTAAATATTGATCAAATTGTTTAACTGTAAAATAAAAGTACAACCTTTTGTATAAACTGATCCCTCCTTGCAAATGTGTTTCGGAAAAGTTGTGGAATCAACATCAATCAAACCATCCATGGCTCGCAAACAAAATGCATACGAATCGGGCAACTTTTTTACAGTTAGATTATTGCTAATGCTAATTCTCTCCAAAAAAAAATTGTTGTTGATTATATTATATGCGAAAGTATAACCTGCTTTGACTGCCAATGAGTAGCATAAATTCTTCTTGTTGTTGTTAACTCTGCTGTAGCTTTTTGGTTCGCGATGCTTTGCCTCAAATCTCATTGCCCAGTTCCGACGTAGTGATCCACATTTATGAATTGCTGTTGAATAATGAACGAGGAAATGGAACTTTGGCTTAAGCGTATCATCAAATAACATTAAGTACTGACTATGATGATCTCGAACAAGATTTTTGAACTCTTCAACAAAAATGATAGGAACATCTACCAGCAATGCAACGTGCATTAATTTTAAAGCTGTTTTGACGAAGTGCCAAACTGGATCGTTTTCCGGTACAAATGAACCAATTATCAATGGAAGAAACTTCCAAAATGTTTTCATTTCTGAAGCTGTCAGTCGAATTTGCTTGTTCTTAACTTTACTCTCTACAAAATCGCCTGGCAGATTGCTAGAGTTTAAGTTTCCAAAATTAAAGGTATTTTTACGGTGATTCAAATCTTGGACAGTCAGGTATTGTTTAATAAAAATAAAATAATGCAAGCAATGTTGAAGATTGTAGACTAACACACCCTCAAGAATGTCATGCATAACATCGAAAACAAAATTGTCACAAACATGGAAATAGCTCAGCTTATTGAATATGCACTCTTCTTTGAGACCAGTCAGCGATTTATCGTGTAATGCCAAATCTAATTGATAGTTACGAGCTGTTCTTAAACTACTGGTTATTTCTGCTACGTCAGATTCTGTTTGTTCTTTCACGCGCTTACAAACACGGCAAAAAAAATTCGCACGGAAGGATTCAACAAAGCCAGTAATTCCGTTCATCCCCAAATTGTCGCCGAGCACAAAACATAACGCAAAATACACTTTCTTCTCCTCGTTTCGTATTGTTATTTTGATACCATTTTTATCCAAGTCGTCCAAAGTTTCTATGAGTCGGTTGAAAGTTCTGTTGTTGTCGTTACTTTTCTTATCCACAGTTTTGACGTATCCAGCCACCAAAATGTTATTCAATTTTGTCAATAAATACATAGGCAAACAGGGAATATTAATGTAAACACCGCAAATTGATGATGCTGGAGCGTGGGTGGATGCCGTGTCGGAAGTATTAAAATCATCGAGGTACACGTTGAGAGGGACTACCACACCTTGGCGATCATCAAACAGCTCTTTTCGTTCTTTCCAAATTCGTCCATCAACAACAGAACGAAAAGTACCATCATTGGAAGGTACAAGACTCCTCATGACGCAATCGTACATTCCTGGCGATTCCAGAAACTTTCTTAGTTGAAATTGAATTGGCATCATCACTCCTTCAATGCAATCTTCGATCTGAAAATTTAAAAAATAATATTTAAAACACGTGATTTACATTTTTTTATTGCTTACCAATTGCGGCTCGTTTCTAATCTGATTATCTTTAGTGAATAAATCTGGTTCAGACAGCAAATCTTGTTGCTTCAACCTTTTAATAAACATGTACTCTGATTCTTCATCTGGCTGTTCGAACTCGTTCAGTATTGATTTTGTAAAGTTCCCGATTGGTTCAACTACCGATGCTAATTGAAATGCTTTTCGAAACGGGTCAAGGTAATATTTCTCTATGTCACTGCGTAGCTCGAACGCCATTTTTCGAGGCAAATCACTTTTGCTGAGCCATTTTAGCGTGAATCCCAAGTTAAGTTGTTTCAGTTCATTCGTTAGAAAATTAATGTTCATTGTTGGGGAAACGTTACTTGACGTAGTTGGTTCAATTGGCGTTTCTCTCTCTCTCTCGAATATTGGCTGTTCTCTCTCGACCGCTGGCTGTTCGTTATCGCTCTGGACTGCTACGACCTGGTTGTTGACTGGTTGATTTTCTTCTCGGTTTGTAATTCGAATTGAATCGATCGAAGGATGATGGATAAAGTGCTTCCGATTGTGCAATCGAAATGTGGAAATCGAAGAATATGTTCTGTCGCACAGGTAAACATTGCATTTATAGTTAATTTCTTGATCGTGCATGCGTCTTAGATGACAGTATAATATTTCAGATGATCCGCCTCGCCACCCACATTTGTCTACGATACAGTTAATCATGATTGTTCAGATGAGTCTGAATACGACAGATTTGACGGTAATGAACGTCTCGTTCCGTGACTTCGAAGTTAAACAGCGAGTGACCGATCAGCGCCCAAGGTCCGGAAGACTCCGCTGGGAAGGACAGCTTGTAGATTTTGAACAGTTTGTAGCAAACTTCCAGGGACTTTAGGAATGTACTAAACCTGTAGCACGATCCTCCGAGGTATACTAGATAGTCAGTGATCTCCGTCAGCTTAGATCCTACGACGATCATCAGCGGTTGAGCCGGCCATCCGTTCAGCTTGCACCTGTTACGATAACGATCAACTCCCGTCTCGATTTCAGCCTGACTGGTTACATGCACCAAAAATGCTTCCTTCGACTCGGCGAAAGATGGTTTCCACCGCTTCTTGCCTTCTTGGTTCAGTGTAACGGACAACGTGGGAAGCAGATAAACTAGTAGTATGATCGTAATGCAATCTCGCGCATCTTTAAAACAGAAAACAATTAGTCTGTGATATTAAGCATAGAAATCCTACAATAAGTTTACCATCCGACAATGCCACTCCGTCCGAAGATTTGCCGTCGGTAAGAAGCTTCACCAGGACCTTTCCGCCGGCATCGGCAATGTCCGCTTCGAAAAAATCGTAAATGCTTGTGCGGAATCGACCCCAGCTTTTGAATAGAGCATCACCTACTCCAGGATACTTGTACCGGAAATCAGCTTCAACCAAAGTGTGACCTTTTGGGTTGCTCAACAACGGATATTCCGTGATTAGATCTTCAAGCGTAAATCGTCCGCAATAAGCTTCGTTCAATCGATAGGTGGTCGTCTGCGCCCACTTCAGTTTAACTTCCTCCCAATCATCGTGCTCATGGCGCAACCACGCTTTGATCTCCTTCAACTCAACCTCTGAAATAAATAAAGCAATGCTGTCATCATTTTCATTATAAAGATTATTTAACCTCACCTGCAGCGGGGGTAAACAAAATGTCCTCGTTTTCCTCTTCTACGGCAGTGCTATCTACAGATGAGTCCACGGCCTTCTCAGGCCGAGAGTGCTTGGGCTTGTAGTTGTTGTTCCGGTAGTACAGCGATCCTGAAGGGTATTTCCCGAGACGGAGCCGTTTTCCACGACCGTCTGTGATGGTCGTAGGTCGATACCATGAAAACTACAACCATATTTTTGTTATGAAGTTAATTTTGGTAATTGATTAATCTCACCTTTGGTTCTTTAGGGAACAGTTCGGCCAGTTCATCAGATCGTTGCTTAAGTTCTGGTGTTGTGAGTTTTCCAAATTTGTCCACGAATTCGTCGACTACAATTTGCGTGATCGCCGTTTTAGCATCCTTCGACAGGAGCTGTGTGTCGTTGTAGGTCCGTACGATGCCACGACCCTTGTCCGAATCCTGAATGAGCGATTTCGCAGTGTAGTCTCCTCGATTGCAACTCGTAGTTGGAACGTTCTGGTCGATATTACTCAGCGGTGCGGTGATCGGTGGTAGTCCCTACCAAACAAACAAAAAAAATGCAGAATAAGAACAATTTTTATTAATTATAGGCAATATGTTTAGGGATCATACATAAACCACGTGACACATTTTTCAAATCTCAGACACCTCCTCCACTCCCCCCTTCATGGACAATTTCCATACAAAACATATCATTTTTTGTATGGAGCGTGGTCAATCGCAGAAAACCCCCACCCACCCCCCACAGGTGTGCACGTGGTTTAAAAGCAACAGAAAGTCAAGTTTACAATGCAGCTTCAACTTACTTTTCCTAGGCGCCATCTATTCAGTCCCTGGATGCATTTGGACCTGTCGGCCATGTACGGATGTGGCATCAAAGCTTCCAGTTCCGGTCGTTCGATTATCTCCAGCAAGCTTAGATCGTACTGATTCTCTGTAAAGATACCCATAACAAAAATCAAATTTTACTTTTTAAATCACTTAGGTTTTGTTGTTTATTTATTTAATTTCTTTAGTTTTGCTTTTTTTTAATAATATTTTTACCAAAATACCTACCCAAAAAACTATTGATGCTGTCATCAGATACTTCAAATGTTTTTAATAAATCATAAAGTTCCTCTTGGGCGCGTGTCAATTGCACCACATCCAGGACTTCTTCAGGATTCATCGTTTCTAAACAAAAACTAAAACAATTCACAAAATTTCTATTTATAATAAACCAGTTAATTACCTTGAGTTATGCAACGCTCAGGTTCATTCAACGCGACGAGTCAGTGCAACTCGGATTACGCCGGCAATTTACTGCACGTCGATCGTGGAGAACACGGCGGCGATACTCCGGGTTAATCTACCGCGGCCACGGCGCGTGAAGCGAAATACTTAAGAACGCACGAAACGGCGACGAAAAATAATGCGACGAGTCACTGCACCTCGGATCACGCCGAAAGTAGGGAGCCCGGCGGAAATACTCCGGATTAAACAACTGCGGGCACGAAGCGGAAAGCGAGTGGTCAAGAATTAGACAAATCACACGGACCGGTGACGAAAACCGACGTAGAAAACGGGAATACGGACGAGAAGAACGTTGGGTTTGACCGCCGCTTGAAAATAAAATTGTAACTTTTGACAGATGCGACAAACACGTGTAAACAACAAACGTTTTTAATTGAATCAAAAATTGGGTTTGGTTGATTCAATATTGTTTTGGGTAGAATCAACTCAATAATTTTGTTGATATTTCAAAAAGGGTTTAGCAAAATACTTTGAGTTAATACTACGCTAAAATTGGAGTTGTTTCAATTGGATTAGAGGGTACTTTCAACAAAAATTCGCCAAGTTAAATCAAAAAAATATTTTGTTGATTCAAACAGGCCTGATTTTTTTGCGTGTCCGAGAGAGTAGACGTGTGTACGTGCGCGCTAAAGGCATCGTGCCTCGAGTTGTTTGACGGATGGAGGTGGAAGAGACCTCCGAGACGGATGATTTCCAAATCATCCCCGGAAATCGGAAGCGGAAGAAGACCCCTGAGATTACCGGAGCTGTCGTCGGAGAAGGAAAAGTGGAGCAGAATGTGCTCAATAACAACAAGTTCAGCCCGCTAGCGGAAAACGAAAACAACAACAATGCCAGCCCAGCAGGAGGAGGAGACGCCCCGGCGGTTTCACCACCCGGCCAGTCGGCAGGTAAACAAAAGCAACCACCTTTGGTGGTGAAGAGCACCACGGATTTTTACAAGCTCGTGGCGATAGTGGAAAGTTGTAAATTTGGTTTCAACCCGATTTACAAACTAACCCGATTTGGAACCAAGGTGACCTGCTTCTCTGTCAAAGATTTTGACAAGTTGCAAGAGCTCTTCAAGAAGAAAAAAGTGGAATTCTACACCCACGAACGGCGGAGCGAACGAAATCATCGGGTAGTTCTTCGTGGTTTACCTGATGAACTGAAACCGGACGAGGTTAAGTACCTGATGAAGAGGGATCTCAAGCTGGACGCGCTGGAGGTGCATGTCATCAAGCGGAAGGAAAAGTCCACCGTGGACGAAACTCCGTACATTGTGGTCTTCCCCAAGGGATACACCAATATGAAAAAGCTCTCTGCAATGAAGGTTGTGGCAAGCACTATCATCCGGTGGGAGGCCTACCGGAACAAGCGGCCGAACGTGACCCAGTGCAGGAACTGTTTGCAGATGGGCCATGGGACCAGAAACTGCCACCTCAAGGGGAGGTGCAACAACTGTGGGGGTCCCCACAAGACGGACGAGTGCAAAGTCCAAGAAGCCGAGCCGAAGCGGTGTGCTAACTGCTCTGGAACTCACGAAGCCACGGACCGCAGCTGCCCCAAGCGTGCGGACTTTATCCAGAGGCGCCAGCAGGCGACGAAACCGAAACCGCCGGCAAGGAAGGCGGAGAAGCAGAGTCCAGCAGTTCCGGCGTTCACGCCGGCGGAGTTACCTCCGCTGCCGGGCGCAGTTCCGGATGGAAAATCGAAGGATCGCCCTCGCCCCGCAGAAAAAGCCAAGAAGCAGTGGCTCCCGAGACGGTCGAGCCACGAAGGAGGAGACCGGGGAGGTGCTCTACAGTTCGGCTGAGCTGTGGGGCATTTTCTCCGAGTACATCGGCAGGTTCAAGACCTGTAAGACCCGCTTGGACCAAGTAACCCTGGTCAGTTACATGATCTCCAAGTATGGAGTTTAAGGAGTTGTTTTTTTTTTGTTATATATAAATTATTTAACGATCCTCGGTCCCAACCTGGTCACAGCACCTAAAAGGACCTAATAAAAATAAGTTATGAATAAAAAAAAATCAAATCAAACCATCCACATTAACGACCGCCGGGTCTTTTGTGGTCTCTATTGCAAGTATCTGCTCGAACCTAGGAGTCCGAAGGCTTGAATGGGGAGAGCACCCAAACCTCTTTTTACTCCAAGGAACCTTCCACCCCAGTGTTTGAACTGACGACCTTTGGATTGCGAGTCCAACCGCCGCCAGCGATTCCACCGGAGTAGGCTTGGTTTGGTGTGTTGTTTGCACTTATGGCATGGAGACAACTCCTATACCTGGAATGACTTAACGGCCTAACAACCAAGGCCGGGACCGACATTTTACTTCCTCATCCGATGGAAGGTCGAATGAATGAAACGAATGAAACAAATTCATCTATAAAAAAAATATTTTTGCAAAAATAGTTACCCATAAGAGCTTTATTTGTTTACCTCGAGAAGATCACAGAACAGTACTTACAAATATGTCGTTTACGTCACATTGTGAGAAAATCTATTTTTTTTTTTCATGAAATGTAATTAAAAAATATCGTTTTTGAGCGATCAAAATAAAAATATCCAAAATATATGCCTTCTCGTTTGTAATCATAGTAGCCCATGTTTATGCTAAAAACGCTCATATACTAAGAATTTTGAAAATTCGTCACTTTTTGTTCACCAAAATGCCAATATCTCGGCTTTGTGTGGACATAAATTGAATGTTAAAAACTAACTTAATCCACCTATGTGGTTGATGCCTTCCTCATTTTCAATATAAGTGGTTTGCCAGCTATTTTTTTAGATCCAGAAAAATAAGTACACAGATATAACTCAAGCGGTCATAACTAGAGACAGGGTCATCAATGTTGTGGACTCGTTGGAAAGGGGTTTTGATTACCTATCCAACGATGTGTTGGATGATGAATCCAAACATCGTTTACATACATTTAAGTGAGATCCGGCTTCAACAAAGTACATAAATATCACTTAAGTGGTCATAGCTCGAGACAGGGTTGCCATATCTTCAATCTGTGGACTCGTTGGAAAGGTCTCTCGATTACCTAACCAACGATGTGTCGGATGATGGATCCGGACATCGTTTACATACATTTAAGTGAGATACGGCTTCAAAAAAGTACATAAATATCACTTAAGTGGTCTTAACTCGAGACAGGGTTGCCAGATCTTCAATGTTGTGAACTCTTTGGAAAGGTCTTTTGATTACCTAACCAACGATGTGTCGGATGATGGATCCGGACATCGTTCACATACATTTAATTGAGATCCGGCTTCAAAAATGTACATAAATATCACTTAATTGATCATAACTCGAGACAGGGTTGCCAGATCTTCAATGATAAGGACTCGTTGAAAAGGGTTTTTGATTACCTAACCAACAATGTGTCGGATGCTGGATCC
Organism: Culex quinquefasciatus; assembly: GCF_015732765.1. Classification (NCBI taxonomy): domain Eukaryota; kingdom Metazoa; phylum Arthropoda; class Insecta; order Diptera; family Culicidae; genus Culex; species Culex quinquefasciatus. The sequence continues at coordinate 70,017,208 of NC_051861.1, read as the reverse complement.
GGACATCGTTTACATACATTTAATTGAGATCCGGCTTCAAAAATGTATATCAATATCACTTAAATGATCATAACTCGAGACAAGGTTGCCAGATCTTCAATGTTTTGGACTCGTTGGAAAGGTCTTTCGATTACCTAAACAACGATGTTTCGGATGATGGATCCGGACATCGTTAACATAAATTTAAGTGAGATCCGGCTTCAAAAAAGTACATAAATATCACTTAAGTGGTCATAAATCGAGACAGGGTTGCCAGATCTTCAATGTTGTGGACTCGTTGGAAAGGTCTTTCGATTACCTAACCAACGATGGGTCGGATGATGGATCCGGACATCGTTTACATGCATATAAATGAGATCCGGATATATGTGAAAACACATTTTTATACATGACTTTTGAACTAGTTATCGAAACTTCAAACAATTCAATAGCGATGTATGGGACCATGAATCAAGTCGAATGCAACAGGTTTGATCAAAATCGGTTCAGCCAGTGCTGAGAAAACTCAGTGAGAATTTTGGTCACATACATACATACACACACACATACACACACATACACATACACACACACAGACATTTGTTCAGTTTTCGATTCTGAGTCGATATGTATACATGAAGGTGGGTCTTTCGTTTTCGTTTTCGTTTTACGGAGCAAGGTGGGGGACGCGGCCTCAAGTCAGTCCAAGTCCGGTTTTTTGTGGAAAAAAGGGTAGTGGCCGAACTAGTATTGCATACCAAATGAACACCACCGGAAGATAGAGGGGATCGGGAGGGGGGAGGTGAAAGAAAATTAGTGTTGATGTGAGTAGTAAGAACTTGGATGATTTGAGCAGTTACGGTAATCTAAGTTTAACACTGAATAAAGAAAATCTGAAATTGTGATTCAAAGTAAGAAGGCCCGAATAAATTAAATTATTAGTTAATTAAATAAGAAAATGTAACTAATCGGAGATCTATACAAAAGAAACCTATGATGTATTCCAAATTTAAAGGAAATAAAAAATACTAGAGAAAAAAGATGAAAACTAACTGCCGACCTGTCACGTCCGTCAATAGTCTTGTCGTACATTACAACTAGAAACAGATCTGCCAATGAAATGTTACACTTCGTTCAAATCAACTAATCATTTAAGTCCAATTATTCATCCACGGAAAACTATCTAACTTTAATCAACAACCTAAACTAAACTGTCTGAAAGTAAATTTAATCTCAAATCCCCGAATGTTTTATTATAACGCCAAATAAGGTAAAGGATCTTGTTTTTAAACCAGTCTTGCCGCTTCCAAAACCAATAAACATAAATGAACAGTTCATAAGTTGAACACTAGTAATTAAGACGACTATTTCATGCCATTCATTTCATTAGGGCATAGAGCTTTGCAAACAAGAGTGCATCTCTATTATACCTTATGTAAACTGTCATTTGAGTGAAGCAGACACACTCCTGTTCACAAAACCCATGCGCCCTTTTGAAATGTTAGGCTCCATTTGATCGTCAAGGCTCCAGTAGACCCTCGATTCGCAACAATGGTCGATACAACCATAATCCGAAAACCGTTAGTTCAACAGATTAACGAATTTTGTCCGATATCATCGCACTATTGATTGACCGAGACTCTATGGAAATTTTGACATATCAAAATGCTACGTAATAATATTTTTTTAATAAATTTCAAAATCTATTCTATCCTACAATGCCTAGAAGAGGCCTCTGTTTCTGTTGTGAGTAAGCGCTGGTTTCAGAGTTCATTTTTTCAATTTAAAGGGGTGGAGACGACTAATTTGCTTCATGAACTCCTACTCGGCCTTGGGACCACCTCTTAAGACACTGATGGCTCCTAGCTAGGAATTAAACCTAGACACAGCGTCGAGGCCCGCTTTGCATGGCAAAAATGTTGGCTGGGGGGGAAGTGATATTATCACGAAATTTTATTTTAAAGCCAACATTGCTAACGGCGTCGAGGTCCTTACTCATGCCCAAGGATGTATACATGAAGGTGGGTCTTTGAGCTTTTAATAAAAAGTTTATGTTTAGAGCAGGATTATAGCCTTACCTCAGTGAGGAAGGCAAAAAAGCAAAATGATCTTCGTAAAATTTCCTATAAGCTGAATGCAATTTTTTTTGGCTCCTTTTGGGGAGTGATTTTTGAAATTTTTTAGCTAAAAAATACAAATTTTTCCCCCTAAAACGCCCTGCTATGCCCAAACACAAGCTTTTATGGATCATGTTTGTACAGTAATTTGTTCAGGAAACATTAAACTATAACTTGAAGCCCAAGGCGACCAAATTTGAATGTCTTTAGTATGATTGTTACGCGCATTTCTGAAAAATACTCGAAAAATGCACTTTTTTCATTCAAGCTCCGCGCGCGAGTTGTAAACCATTTTTGGGATTTTTTTGTTGTATGAAAACATTGTTCCTGACATCCTAATCTATCATTCTAGGGGTGAGCACCAAAGATTTGACAACTTTTCATTTTTTTGGGACGGCCTAGTGTACATTCTTTTTTTGCACCTTTTTTATTTCTGTAATTGTATTTGTTATATAACTTTTTATTGAAATCATTTTTTATGAGCTTTTTATAGCAAAATGTTCGGCATGAGTTTTAAAACGTAGTACTAGGTTTCTGTCTAACTTTAAATTGTTTACAAGTTTCATCACAAAATATGCATAGTGCCCAAGGCGTGTAAATACTTTTTTACATACTGTAATAGTCCTCATCAATACCTAAGAAACCAAATCAATACCGAAGAAACCAAATCAATCAAAATATTCCTTCAAAAGTTACATATTTTGGAATATTTACGTACCACTTTTGTATGAATTTCTGCCAAAATTGTAACGAGACTTTTATGGGTGAACTAATGACACAAAATTATTTCTTTGGTCATAGGGAAGGCTCCCAAAAAAGTTTGAGCCAAATAAAAAAATATAAGTAAAATCCATTTCCGGGTTCGGTGGAGAATTGCTCAGGTGTTTTGGATTGCCTAACTGTTTTAAGCCTGCGGACACCAAGTTTCGAGCTGTAGAGTAAGCATTTTGTTTATTTTTGATTTTTGGAGGATTTTCAAAAAGGACCATCCCTAAACCACGTGGACACTATACGAGATATTCAAGACTAGAAAATGTATTTATAGCATATTAACATTAGTAGATATCAAATCGTGTGGTTTTACAACTGGTACACTTTAATACATGTTTTTCTCGTTGGCATAAAATAAAAACAAATAGAAAACAGAGCTCATGGTTATAATTGAGGGACATGCGCACTATAGTTGGCTGGAATGTGAGTGGAAATGTGGACTCACTGTTTTGAGTTATTTCTTCTCTCACAACGTCGTTCTTGGATTCATTGAAAGATCAAACGAGCAATTGCCGTTCAAGAGCCAAACGACATGCGACACCTAGTGTTGAGTAGCAGAACAGAGCGAAGAATGTCGATTGAAATTTCCGCCCTTTGAGGTTATGTATGCAAATTCTGTTTTGTTAAATTCCAGCGTTCAAAACAACTTTTGAGCAAAAATTCGAGCTGATACTTTGTTAACTTTTGATACTCTATCAATTTAAACAATATATAATTGTTATTGCGTTAATTTATAGAGGGCAAAAAGTTTACACTCGTACCACTTGATTTTTATCTCAAAAGTTGTTCTACACAGAAAAAAATGATGGTAATATTCATCAGAAAATGGTGACAGATATTGTGGCAAAAAAATGATAAATTTTACCTTAGAAAATGATGAATTTTCATCCACGCAGAAAAAAGTTTTGTAGAATCAGCCTGTACGAGGTTTGAATCAACAAAATTTTTGTTGAATATAATCAAACCTTGATTTTCTCGATTCCACAAAAGTCTTTTGTTGTTTTGAAAAAGCTGCTTTGACGTTTAGCGTTGATTCAACAAAAAAATATGATTTTCAAATCAACAAAACGTTTTGTTGATTCAAATATGCCTTATTTTTCTGCGTGTCGGAAAATGATGAAATTTACCTTAAATAATGATGAAAATTACCTAAAAAAATGATTAAATTTACCGCAAAAATGTTGAATTTTACGAAAGAATGTTTATTATTGCATTAAAAAATGTGTAATTTGTGGCTGAGAAAGTGGAAGGATAGGTATTGAAATGTCATCCATTTCAGAGAACGTTGATAAAACATTTGATTCAAACGAACATTTTTTTCATGACTTTCAGGGTACTTTGTGCTTAATCACTCTAAGAACTCGGGTTGGTTTTTTAGCAAATATTCTTCGTGAACTGTTCAAACCCCAAAACTCGAAAGGCAACTTCCTTCAAACTTAAACAAAAAGCACCACTTTTAAGGATTCTTGGATGCGCAAGTGGCCAAACACCCGGACTCTTCTTCAAAACCAGTCCGGAAGAAGCACTAACACAAACTCACCAAAACAAACGATGACGGCGGCATGGAATTGGCGACGATTCCTGGACGTAAACACCCGGACACACTGGCAACTTCTTCCAAACCGAACCGGAAGAAGCACCAACACAAACTCACCAAAACACACGTCGTCGCACAGAATCTGCAACGATTGATTAACGCACGAGCGACCAAAACTCCCGGACACGCGACGATTGAATCACGATCCGACAGGCTTCTGCCAACCACTTTTCAAAACGTTGCGTTTAACAGTTGTCAAAGTCCCTGGGTCAAAAGATGATTGAATATTGTACCTAAATTTGATGAATATTACTCAAGTATACGAGTAGCAAAAATAATGTTGAATATTCATCAAAAATTAGGTAATATTACAAATTTTTTGTGTAAAACCTGTTTGACAAAAAAAATTTCGTTATTCAACAATTATAGAAGTAAAATTCATCATTCTTTTTTTCAACATTCTGTTTTCAACCTTCCATTTTTACATTATTTTTTGCTGTGTAAGAGCTGTAAATTCAATTTTAAGTTTGCAACCGAACAGCGAAAATTTGAATCGTAATTCTTCGATGCTTTGCGCCATCTGTCGGAATTTTTGAGCTTTTAATCGCGAATTCATACGAACAACTGTGGAGTGTCCTAAAACACTCACACGTTTTCTTGTGAGCATTCCCGGCTGATACCGTGATAACTCGCGACCAAATGAGTGAACTTGTGGGATTGTAAAACTGGAAGCTGTAAGCTTTAGTCGGTGATAAGATTGCTTCTCAGTTGATTCGAGTTTTCAGGAAAGCGTGCTGCTTTCTCAAACAATATAACAGTGTTGCATATTGGTAATGAATGTGGCAGTGCCCAAAAAACTAATGTTAATTTAGGAGGACATCTTTGATTGAATGTAAAATTTTAAATGAAAAGTGTTTAGCGCTTCCAAAGCAAATTCCAGGCACGCATTACAAATATTGAAAATGGAGTACATATTCAAGACATTTTCCTGTTGTGTGTGAGTGTTTGTGAAAATTGATACTAGAAAAGTTTTATTATTTCTTGGCAGTAAAGTCTTTGAATGAATTTATCAATGATTATCAAGTGTAATAGTAAAAACTCTAAAATCAGAGTCTGAAAGAGTAACTAGGAATATAAAGATTTTTTCTGTAGCTATTTGAACAACCCTGAAATTTGCCCTGAAATGGCTTCATGAAACTTTTATTTCGTGCTGTAGGATAGGGTTGGTTCACTAAGACGATTAAAAAGTTATGTACAATATAAAAACGTATGGAAAGAAACACAAATCGGATATTTGAGCAACTCTAGATAAAATCAAAGATTTCTCAACCAGATACATTGAATACATATTTTTGCAAATATGGCGTATAGAAAGCTACTTTGGTTTTGTAAGAGATTTCGGGACATTTCGCTCGTTTGGTGGATTGTTATACTTGGCTGTGCCTTATTTGAAACACTGGTTGTTTTTTTTTTTGAAGACTAGTCAATTGAACATTTGTGTACGTAAATGTTTTTTAAGGTCTGTTTTTTCATTAATAGTTCTCTCTATTTAAAAATGATTGCACATCATCAAAACGAAACCTTTATAAATTTTCCATGTAATGTTCACATTTGTGAAACAACATAATGTAAGATGTTTTTTATTTGTCTAGGAAAACATGACTTTCTATTTTGTCTATTGCGTAGTTAAAACTGGAATGTAAGGTGTTGAAATGCTTTGCTACCATTTAAAAAGTAACTGTTTAAAAAAACTATCTAGATTTTTTTTTAAGATTCTTCAAGTATCATATATGTGCTATTTGTGAAATTATGTAACTTCTCTAATGCAATTTTTGTTGTTCTAGTAGGTAATTAAACTTTTCAATCTGGGCATGCTGCTCTCAACTGTATCATATTCTGTTTGGTCGTCAGCTTAAAGTGTCTTTCTTCCTTCAGTAAATTACGTTCTATATTCTATATCCATTCCATTTCGTATCCTTCCGTGCTTGCGATCGATGAAAAGATTTAATGCTAGCAGAGATGTTTTCTATTCCGTTTGACTGCTGATGTTGTGATATTTTTAGGTAATGTAAATTAATATTTGCATAGACATTAGACATAGAGCAAAGGCACACATGTTTAGCTAACAAATGAAGTGAACTCTGATGCCAAATAGAAAGGCAGCAAAATTAAAAGAACAAGATTAAAAAAAAGAATTATGAATTATTATTTATTTTACAAATAAAACTTCAGTTTTTATTGAGATTTACATTTAGTCGTAGGGATAATTTTGCATATCTGAAAAAATATTTTAAGAGCGAGAAAATAAAAATTAAGGGTTTTCTTTATTGTGTTTCGACTATCCGAAGTTTTTTAGAAACCTTCGGATAATACTGACCTACAAAAAAAGAGTAAAATCACTGCCCAGGCTCAACTCGTGGGAAAGCAAGAACTTTGGGGTCCCAAGATACACGTGCACCTTAAATTTTTCAACAATATTTAGGCATGGCCGAATTGTTTTTCTCTAAAGTTTGTATGGAGAGTTGGGGCGGTTCGTCGCTCTAGCATACAACTAAAAATTGCATGCAATATGTAGGAGAAGCAAATCGCACTAATTCTCCATACAAACTTTAGAGAAAAACCATTCGGCCCTGTCTAAATATTTTTGAAAAAAATCAAAGTGCACGTGTTTCTGGGCACCCCAAAGTTCATGCTTCCCCACGAGTTGAGCCTGTGCAGAAATTTTGTTGGTCTGTGTAATCGAACGTCTGATGGTAGAATAAAATTGGGCTTACATCGGCCGATCAGGGCGCTAAATTTCTCAGCGGGTATGCAAAAAAGGGAAGCTTCGCTTCGCTTGGATACGGTAATTTTAGCAAATTGTTGACAGGTTTTCGCCATGTGATGTGATGATTATCTATGCCCAAATTGCCTAGGAATCGATAACACAGTTCAACAAAAAATCAAATGTTTCTTGTCTCTGAGACGAGAATATGTGTTCCTAGTAGATTTTTGCCTGCTGAATCCGAATCCGGGTCCAGAATTGCTCCAAATGGTCCCAATTTTGAGATACACCCGTTTGAAATGTTAGTTTAGGCCAAAATAAGCTACTATGTTGACTATTTTACAATAGAACTATTGAATAAACAAATAAACCAATACATGTATCTTAAAGTTCACGTTCTCCCCTTTCTGAAACACCCCTGGTTTTTAAAATTTGATTGTTTCTACGCATATTTATAGCCATTTTAAAATTATAATTTGACTTGCATGCAAGTTGGAAAAACTTGAATGAGAACCAACTGAAAATATAATTTTAAAATGGCTATAATTATGCGTAGAAACAATCAAATTTTAAAACCAGGGGTGTTTCAGAAAGGGAAAACGTGAACTTTAAGATACATGTATTGGTTTATTTGTTTATTCAAAAGTTCTTTGTAAAATAGTCGACAAAGTAGCTTATTTTGGCCTAAACTAACATTTCAAACGGGTGTATCTCAAAATTGGGACCATTTGGAGCAATTCTGGACCCGGATTCGGATTAAGCAGGCAAAATTCTACTAGGAACACATATACTCGTCTCAGAGACAAAATCTTGTTGGACTGTGTAATCTGGTCCTAAAATTGAACTTTTTTTGTAATTGGTGATATTATTTTTCACAACGATAACGGAGCGTTCTTTAATTACTTACTTACTTTACTTTATCAGCAACAGGTCTATTGACCCAACGCTGAACTTATCGAAGATTTCCAGGATGCTCGGTCTTGGGCTGCTCGTTGGCCGCTCTTGCATCTTCGTCGGCTGCACACAGCCAACGCGTACGAGGCTTTCCACAAAGCCGACGACCCCGTCCAGGTTCGCTGCTGAATATCGCTTTAGCCGCCCGCTCGTCTGACAATCTGGCTACATGTCCAGCCCACCTCAGCCTGTCGTGCTTGACGACTTTTACGATATCAGCATGTTTGTAGTCTTGGTACAACTCGAAGTTCATGCGCCTGCGCCACCGGTCTCCTACTTGTTTGACGCCGAAGATAGAACGCAGGATTCTCCTCTCGAAGACCCCAAGTGCTCTCTGGTCAGCCTCCTTTAGCGTCCACGACTCGTAACCGTAAAGAGCTACACGAATCAGTCTTATTAGCTTCGCTGGAAAGCAGTGTTCTACCATAATCTTCCAAAGTTCATTTCTTTTGACTGAATCGTACGCTGCCTTGAAGTCGATGAAAAAATGCTGTGTTTGCAGGTTGTACTCCCGAAACTCGTTGACCGACCCGCTCGAAAACCACACTGATATTAGCCGACAAGGTCTCGGTCATCGGTCTCAGCTTGCTCCACAGGATGCGGAGAGTACTTTGTACGCTGTGTTGAGGATTGTGATGCCTCGATAGTTGGCACAATCGAGTCTTTGCCCGTTTTGTAGATTGGGGTGACGAGCCCGTCTAACCAGTCGGTCGGAAGCTGTTCTTCGCACCAAATGAGTAGAATGATTTGATGCAGAATCTCGGTCATCCTCCCGTGCTTGAATAGTTCGGCCGGAAGTCCGTCCTTTCCCGCGGATTTCCCGTTCATGAGCTCCTTAACAGCCTTAGCTACTTCCTCCAACGTAGGCGGATCCACAGCTTTTCCATCTTCCTCAACGTGTATCCTGTCCTCGACGATTCCCTATCGTGTCTCTCATTTCAACAGCTGCTGGAAGTGCTTCTTCCACCTACACACAAAAAAATATTTCTGATTGTTACATCATTTATGATGTAACACTTTTGCACGTCATTAAACATTTAAATACAAATGCAATTTGATGTAAATTTGCAACAAATTATACGTAAAAACATGATTTTACGTGTGATTCAACCGTTTACATCGAATTTCAACTGAGTTTACATGTGATTCATTTTTTCCGTGTCGAGTAAATTCACATATTTTTCTCTGTGTAGCCGCCACCGCAGTATTGTCTGTCAACAGGTTGCCTTCCTTGTCATTGCACATCGCAGGGGAAGGCGTGGTTTTCCTTCTTACACCGTTGACAGTTGCGTAAAACCTCCGCTTATCGTTCGTGTTGTACTGTGCTTCCGCTTCGGCAAGTACCGTTTCGTCGTATTCCCGTTCTTTTTGGCGGTGGGTTCGTTTCTCTGCTCTTCGCAACTCACTGTATCGCTCAGAGTTTCGGCGCGTACCCTTAACCAGCATACGTTTCCTGGCCTCGTTCTTCTCGTCCGTCACTCGCGTCGAACCACCCTTTGGGTTTGCGTCCTCTGGTTGTGCTGATCACTTCGTTAGCCGTTGTGTTGGCGATGCTCTGGAGGGCTCCCCATTGCTCGTCCCAGGTTACCCGTAGGCGCGTCCTCGTTGATCCGCTCGTCGAGCTTCCGACTGTACTCTGCAGCAACGTCGCTGCTCGCGAGGCGCTGGACGTTCAACCGTGCTATCCTCGCAGTCCGCGGCGTCAACACAGCCTAGCTCGGATTTTACACGCTACCAGGAAGTGATCAGAGTCGATGTTCGGTACTCTATACGATCGGACGTCCATCACGTCCGAGAAGTGTCGACCATCCACCAAAACGTGATCGAATTGTCTGCACGATTCGCCATTCGGGTGCCGCCAGGTGTGCTTCCGAATGTTCTTGCGCGCAAAGAAGGTGCTACAGATATCCATTCCCCTGGCTGCGGCGAAGTTGACCAAACGAAGGCCGTTGTCATTTGTGCGAGTATGAAGGCTTTCCTTGCCGATGACAGGATGGAAGAAAGCTTCCCTTCCGACCTACGCGTCTGCGTCGCCGATGACTATTTTCACGTCGTGTCTTGGGCACTCTCCATAGGTCTTGTCGAGACGCACATAGAAGGCTAGAAGGCCAGCACGTGCAGGATATTGAGTTCAAACGTTCTATGTACCGAGTTGTCCTTTTTACATCGCCTAGTCTGATGCCGATTAATCCGTCCTGAATGTCTTCTTTTGTTTTGCCACGGGATTGAAACTCGTCTGAAAAACCTGTATCATTTTCTCAATCAAAACGGTGGCGCCGCGTGGTGGTAGCTGCCCTGTTTATTACACTGTGAAATTATCCATGGCTAATTCAAGGAACCAAAAGGTGACAACATAAATGTCCGCCCAAAAGGGGTGCTGCAAAAAACTTTTTATTTTAAAAAAAAATTCCTGACAAATCAGCAACGAATTACAAGTTTGATAGTCGAACTACCCTTAAAAGTTGGTTTCGTTATTTGTTTTTTGCAAAACCGCATATTTTTTAACAAAAGTGCCAAAAATATTTTTTTTTTTTTCCTTGGATGGCCCACCTCTTACCCATACACAGTTTTTGTAGCATGGAAGGATTACGAGCAGATATCTTTCGATAATTCTATCGTCTATTATTGAGAGTGTCCTTTGATCTAACTCTACTTCCGTGTATGCCCATCCGTTCCTCTCTTACTTCATCTCAAGGCGCTCTTACAAAACCTATGTAGAGTCCTTTTGTCTATCACTCAGATTGCAGCTTCCATTTAGGGTATTGAGATCATTTGCTATCCCACACACATATGAGCACATAGGGTTAGAACCGCGCCCAGATTCGCGTTACTTTTGATCAAGCTTACATCATATGAGGCCCAAAGTGATCCCATGCGACATGTACCGATAATGAAGATGGCCGGCCGTCATAACATGCTCTTCCTCACAGTACCGTCGTGGTTCACTTTTACTCCATCGGTCGTTGACGCACGAAATTCTTACACAAGTTTTTGAACTCGTTGATGTTCCTTGTGTTCTTTGCTGCTTCCGGTAGCTGGTTGTACATGCTGTATCCTTTGTAGAACAGTGAATTCTGCGTACACGCCTTCCTGCACATCTGCAATCTGAGATTGTCAGCTCCTCTGGTGTCGTGCTGATGGATATCCCTCCCGTATACCACCGTACCTGTCAAGTATTTCGGCGCCATCCCTTTAGTTACACGAAACACAAAAATTAACGTATTGTACTCGATCCTTTGACGAACAGACATCCATTGTAAACAATCCAGCATGTTTTGTCTTGGTGTTAAACGATCACATTTCAAAATTAGTCGCATCACTTTGCTCTGCAGGACCTGCATTCTTTTCAGTTGTTGACGAGTTGCTAAAAACAGGATAGAGGCACAGTAGTCGAAGTGAGGAGCAATCAGGATTTGTACACGTCTATTTTGGCTTCAGTCGTCAGGAAACGGTTAATTCTGCAGAGTACTCCAAATTTTCGGGCTGCTTTCCGTATTGTGTAGTCAATGTGGTCATTAAAGTTCAATTTTTCGTCCAGCATCACTCCGAGGTATTTGATCGTCTCGACCCTCTCGATTTCCTCGCCATCTATCCGAACCGCTCTGCTTACGCCGTCGCTTGGTCGTGTGGTCACTATCATGCATTTTGTTTTGCTGACATTCAGCTGTAGTTTCTTCCATCTCAGCCATTCGTTAAAACTGGCAAGCTCAGTATTCATCACGTTAAAGCACTCTTCAAAGCTAGTTCCGGTCAGAAACAGTACAGTATCATCAGCGAAAAGGTTTACTTGAACTCGTCTCAGTGCTTGCTTCAGGTCGTTGATATATAAAATAAAGAGAAGCGGTCCAAGCACACTGCCTTGAGGAACACCAAGATCTACTGCCGTGGCTGCTGACGTGGAGCCGTTGTAACGAGTCACCTGCGTTCTGCTGTCCAAGTAGCTGCTAAACCATTTGAGCGCTGAACCGCGAACACCGTAGCGACGCAGTACTGCTTTCAGTTTGGTTCGGTCAATGGTCTCGAAAGCTCGCTTCAGGTCTACGAACACTGATAGGACAATTTTCCCTTCTTCAATTGCTTGTTTCCATTTCAGCAGTAACAGGTTGAGCGCTGACTCACAGGAGTGATGCTTTCGGAAACCAGACTGCTCTTCGAGTAAAACTTTCGTCCGATCCACAAACGCCAGGAGCTGCTCCTTTACTATAGTTTCCAAAACCTTTTCATAGAGTGGCAAAATGTTGATTGGTCTGTGATCTTCCGGACGCGTCGATTTCGGTACCTTAGGTATCGGTATCACCAAAGTCCGCTTCCAAGGTTGTGGGAATTCTCCGCTTTCCAGGGATCTGTTGACAATCGCCAACAGCTGCTCTCCAACAACGTCAAATGAATCCGTCATGACCCGTTTTGTCACGCTATCAACACCAGCGCAGTCTTTTAACGAGTAGATTGTTTCTTTCAGTTTCGTCAAGGTGATTGGTTGAAGCTCCGTTAATAAGTCCTCGCTGCCATCTTCGTTTAGCCTTACTTCTGCTGGTACTACTGCTGGTTCCACCTGGGCTGGTGGGATGTTTCTATGGATTGTCTCTACACTTTTCACGAAGAACTGATTCAAGCGTTCCGCCGTTTCCCTTTCGCTTCGCGCTCCCTCGAAAACAATTTCCATTGGAGGTTCTCCACCAGGCCGAATCAGCGATTTCAGGCTTCTCCAAAGCTTCTTGGGATTTCCGTGACAACTTCGAATTTCCTCTTCTACTGCCAGGTTCTTTGATGATCTCAATCCTCGGACGTAGCGGTTTCGAAGCACTTTATAAAGGTTCCAATCATCCAGCCTTTTTGTATGTTTGAAGGTCCTGTAGGCATCATCCCGCTCGGTTTTCAGGTTTCTCAGCTGTTCTCCATACCACGCATTTGAGACTTTCCGGTCATTGCTGCATAGATCGGTCAGCTTCGCAACCGCCGTCGCCAGTGTTGAGCCAAAAGTTTGTGCAGCTTCTCCAACGGTCACTCCAGCGTCAACTCTCCTCAGTTTTGCTCGTAGCGCAGCTTGCAGTCGTTCCTTCGTATACCGTTTCCAGCTAACGTAACTCTTTTTCTGCTCCGGTAGGTTAATCGTGGTTTCTCCGACGTGAATACCGATGGTCTCGTGATCAGTTATCTTAAGCTCTTCAGTGACGCGCGCCTCCACCCCCTCCAGGTTTGTAAAGACAAGGTCAATAATTCGTAACTACCTTTTGCCTCTTGGTGGCGCTTTGTGTTAGTATGTGTGTGGTCGATATTTGCGGACGTGCACGCAGAACACAGAACAGTGGGAACTAGCGAAAATGCCTCACAATCTTCTGATACAAGTCGCCATATTGAAATTGCTTGAAGATTCATACCCGTGGTTTTGCTGAGTTGGTGATTTGCTTCCAAGGCTGTATATCATAGGTACTCGCGATCTTGCTTTGCATTAGTGTGAGTGCGTGACTCCGTGCCACTAAAACCAAAACAATAACAAACGAACAATGGACCGTGCCAGGAAAACCAAAACATAAACAATGTCAGTGTCAGTGGAGTGAGAGAGCCAGAGATAACGATTTTGACAACCGCACTACTATACACTCAATCGCGAGTACCTTAGGTAGAAAACCATGATTTGCTTCGGTATGCTGCCTAACTAAGGCTGTGAATACCTAGTCTCGTGGTGGGGCTGCCACCTTGCAGCTTCCGGGACCCAGCTGCCGTTTTCTCTCGACCGTAACGGAGGCTTTTGTCTCGTAGCCTAATGTTTGTATGGGAAAAATCGTCAAAATGTATGGAGAAAAGTAACTGTTTTACTATCTGATTCTTACCATTTATCCTTAAAATTAGAACAACTTTCCCGAAGACACCATATTTTTAGGATTTTTTCCCGCGAAGTTATTAGCGCCCAAAACTGACCATTTTTGCGCGGCTAGCTGTAACCCAGTCAAATCAATCCGCATTCTGAAACGGAATCTAATTAGAATCGTATACAAATTCCGTTTCAAACGCAACAACCGGTTCGAACACGGAACCGGTTGTTGCGTGTGAAACGGAATTTGTATACGATTCTAATTAGATTCCGTTTCAGGATTCGGATTGATTTGACTGGGTAAGGGGCTACCTAACAACGATGTTTAATTCCAATTCGTACACGCACGTGCTCTCTCTCAGGTTCAAACTCTCCCACGAGCTTGCCTGCCTGCCCAACCCGCTGGCACCACTGTAAATGGCTAGAACGTTTGACAGTCACCAAAACCTCGAAGAGCCCACGTAGTAGTATGAGTGAAGAGCCCACGTTGTTTATCGTGGGCTCTTCACTAATACTGCTGCGTGGGCTCTGTGAGTGTAGCAGTATTGGTGTTGTCTGTTTGTTTACACCAAATCTTCAAGAAACAACACTTTTTGTGTGTGCAAATCTGTTACGAAAAAAGGTGAGAAGTGTTACTTCCATTTGACCGGGAAGATTTGCCGGGTAGTACTGGACCGGGGACTGGCCAAGTCCTGCTGTAGATCCTTCTGAACAACTCGCTGCAATCTCCGGCAGGGATTAACCGACCAAGTGCAGAAACATCCGTGATTCCGGTGATTGTGGCGGAGCTGGTCTTTCCGAGCATCCTTCGATAACCTTCTCCGAGGACTGGCCCACTCCCGCTGTCGACTCGCACAGGGAATCGAAGGAATCGCGTGCTTGTGTAGAATCCAACCTATTGTGGAACCACAAGAAGCTCATCGCGAAGTGGTTCAAACAAATCTGAACTTGCAAAACCATCCCCATCGCCACTTCGCGGGGCATTTATCCATAGTCTCTGGGGGGAACTTGTGTTTGGAAATCCGTCCCGTGTCGTTATTTTTTCATGGAAATCATTTCAACATTTTGTTGTACCACCCTGGACTAGCAACCCAGCAACCTAGCGAAACCAATCGTAGCAAACATCGTTTGCTAGCTTCACACTTTTCACCATTCAGTCGTTGGCAACCAAACAGTCAAGCAGCAAATAAAGTTTTGTCTCCACATTTGGTACAACGCTGTTTCCTTCCGGTTCACATCCGGACGTAACACATTTAAAAAATGCCTTTTTTTACCACGCGGTTTGTTTATTTTCAAATTTTGACAGCAAATGCGTTCTTCATCTTCTTTGTTGTCTTCATGTTCGCGTCGAACATTTAGGTTTCATAAACATGGCCGTCGTGACAGAGGGCTGTGCCTGCCTGTTTACCTACAAGCGCGTGCTGTTTCTCTGCTTGGACTTTTGTCGTCGTCGTCGTTTTCGTTTGCTATCCGCTGCGCTGCGTTCCTGGCATGTTAATTATAATTTTCAACTAAAATAGCTGGTTTGTTTTGAGATACATTTAGCATATAAATTTTTAGATTATGTGCGTGGCCGAATGGTTACGCTGTCCGCTTTGTAAGCGAATGATTCCGGGTTCGATTCCCATCTGCTCCAACCTTCCATCGGATGAGGAAGTAAAATGTCGGTCCCGGCCTTGGTTGTTAGGCCGTTAAGTCATTCCAGGTGTAGGAGTCGTCTCCATGCCATAAGTACAAACAACACACCAAACCAAGCCAACATTTGTACTGAGTGTACCCCTTTTTGTGAGCCCAGTGGGCCTAAGATGGCAGCTTTCTATGTTATCTAGCCAAACTTTTTGTAAATGGCGAATAGTTTAAATAAATATAGTTTTTGCCTTGTTACGGTTTAAACCGACAAAATAAGCATTCTGGAATCATTTTCTTAAACAACTTGTTCAGAGATACGCTACGTTCAAATATTAGTCAAGAACAGTTGAATTGGGTGCTAAAATGATGCTTAGATTGCTGATATTATTGTTTACAGCGATAAAGCTTATTTTTCTGAGTACAATGACCCTTTGTACGACCATAAAGAGTTTAAAATGGGTTTTTAAATAAATTTTGAAAAATTAACCTAGCGGTCCTTCTTGACAGAAAAGCTCCTACTTGACAGCCCGTTTCAAGGGGACCATAGTTCATCCATCGAAAAAATGTTGTCTTGTCATTTTTTTTTTTTGCATTAGAATGAAAAAAAGTGATCAGAAATGGTTTTTAATCGTGTTTTTTACCATTGTACATAGGACTTTAGTACCCAATTGAGCGTGCCGCGGAAGCCGTCACGAAAAAAAAGATTCCCATGCAAATTTTGAGTTGCGAATTTAATGGGCGGACTCCGACGAGGCCCACTTGCCATCTGTCGGTTAATACGCGTATTTCACAAAAAATGTCATCTTAAGGTCCGGCTTTGGTCCGGCAGCTCCACCGGTCGGAAAACAATCTGGTAAATTTGAGTGTCTGGCACAGGCGGACGTTTGTCGTTGTAACCGACTGTTACAATTTCCTCAGGTTTTCTTCTTTTTAATGTGTAAATGTTATTTGTACCAGTATTTTCTATGGTCATTTGTGTTACATGTTAGTAGGGTTTAGCTTTTGAAAGCAATATGCATCAATTTAATAAATAAATAAATAAATAAATAAAAATGGTTAAAAGTAGATTAGTATGGTAGAGTCATGCAGGAGATTACTAATTGTTAACACACTGAACAACACAACGGGGTTACACACAGTGGGTACAACTTGTCTTTGAGAACAACAACAATGCCGTTAAGGGTTACAGCACAGAACGCATCTTCAACATCTCTCGCCCCGCTTGGTGATGAGAAGGAGAAGTGGAAAGGGTATGGGGGTGGCACCTAAAGCCAAAAGGAGGGTTCGAGGACATGTTGAAGACCGCCACCGGTCACTTAGTCCCAGGCGTTCGTGTGCCCAACACCAAAAAGTTAAAGTGGAGTTAAAAGTACAGTGTGAGAAGTGGATCTAGAACCTGTGAGTTAGATCCAGGTCAATCAGGCCTTTGGAACCGCCATTTTGGGTTCCGACCGACGCGGTCGATCGGAACGGGCACACGAGTCGGCCCAGCCGGTGTGAATGCCGTGAAGCTTTCCGGTTGCGTCTTACCGTAAAAGACCTACCGCGCTCTGGCCTGCGGGCCATCATCGCACTATGGTACATTGGGTGGCCAAGTTTCAAAAAAGTGACCTTCTCCAAATATTTTTTGGTATTTTTTTCTCGAAAGTAAACATTCTAACTAAGAAAAATCCAAATTTTCAAAGCTCTAAATTTGTTCATTACGGAGATACGCAAGCTGAAAGTCAAAAAATGGAGTAAAAAACTAGCGTTTTTCGTAAAAAAGGCTGATTGTTTAATTTTAACATAGCTCAGCCATTTTAAATATTTTATTAGGACAATTATACATCGTTGGAAAGGTAATGAGATAAGCTTTGAAACTATTAATAGATAAAATATTGTTTCCAAACCAAAAACTGAAGTTTTCATCGAATAACTGGAGCATTTTTTTGACAAAACTTATTTTTTTGTGTTTGTTAATCGAGTACTTTTTTTGCTAACCGATGCTAAACATGAAACTAAGATCACTTGAAAGATTGGATCATAATCTAACATTGCTGAAATTTCCAGCCTGCGATTTTTTGCGTTTTCGGAGATATGCCATTTTGAACATTTACGTTTTTTCAAAATTTGCTGCAATCACTTGCTTTGCTACCTACTTCGTGGGCATCGTCGCTTCAAAAATCAATACCTGGTTTCAAGATGTTCGAAATGACTTTATTGGAATTTTCTGTTGCCTATATTTAAAATTGAGTACCTTAGTCAAAATAAGGTATTCGTACCGAACTTTCTCAAGCGAAACTGGAGAATCTCAGTTTGATACCGAAAAAAGTATTCAGCAAAATATTGACTTAGGGGAACAGCATCTAATTCCAGCATGCCTCTAATGTTGGCAGGTCAGAACTTTGACATTCAATTAAAGCTAATTAAAAGCGGTTTCAATTGAACTCGAGTGATAAATAGCTCAATAAGAAGTGAGCATGCAAGTTTCTATAAAAAGTTTTGCAAAATTAGTTGTTTAAATAGTGAAAATCAGCAAATTGGATGGAGTTAGGAGCGAGTGCTTAACCTGCCAAAGATACGAGAATTTCCCCTAGCATGATGAATTTCTGCGATCAATCCATGAAACTGATCCACATTTAAGTTCTATGTTGGTTAGTACAAAACATCATAAAAGTACCTTTAACATATCCTGAAGCCGTCAGAAACTCTATAATCAAATGAATTTTCATGAACAAGAACGTTAGGATTAGTAAGAATATGTTTTGTATTTTATCGTTTTAATTCATAATTAATATTTTGAATGAAATAATGTTTTCTGTTATTTGATTTAACAATTAAAATTTTCGCAATTTATGCCCGTAAGGATGGGGGCGGTGGGTCTCAAGTTATATGGCATGGACTCACAAAAGAAACACACAGCTGTAAATAATAAATATTTGACTTAAAATGGATTTATTACGCTTAACAAAATTTTGTTGGTGGGGAGGGGGGGGGGGGGGGTTGTGAAAGAATGTCGAGGGAGGGGTTGTGTCCTCAAAGTGGGGATGTATTAGCTTATCCATAATTTAATAATATAAACTTGCAATAAAATATAAACCCAATTCTTTTGCACTTGCAAATGTTTGAAAAGACTATTTATTATAAACAATCCACTATTGAAAAACATGAAAAGTCATAAAAATTGACAAAAATTGACGTATATCATTTCAATACTATACAATTGGGTCCTAAAAGGAAGTTTAAATTTGTGATATTATTGCTCATAACGATAAAGCTTATTTTTCTGAGTACAATGACCCTTTGTACGACCACAAAGAGTTTAAAATGGATTTTTAAATCAATTTTGAAAAATTAACCTCACGGTCCTTCTTGACAGAAAAGCTCCTACTTGACAGCCCGTTCCAAGGGGACCATAGTTGATCCATCGAAATAATGTTGTCTTGTCAAAAAAAATTTTTGCTTTAAAATGAAAAAAAGTAATCAGAAATGGTTTTTAATCGTGTTTTTTACCGTTGTACATAAAAATTGACTTAGGGCTTTAGTACCCAATTACCCAAATTTGTATGAAAAAACATTTAAAAAGCAAAAAAATAATTTGGCCGCCTGTTTGTATCGAGATGGCCCGTAGTGCATCGTTAAGGAGCGATCTCTCGGGCAAGAACTGCCCTAATTCCTAAGGAGAGACCCCTCTTCCTGCTGTCACTGCGGCCTTGCCTGGACAGTGGGGATCGTGTCAATGAGGGAGGATGCCTGAATAACCCCAAAATCTACTCCACGCCACCCCGAAATCCCAATCCGACAATCCGGACCCTGTCGGTCCACCCAAGCTCGCGCACCGGAAGTGCGAGGCCACGTGTGTGGCCACTGCGTCGGCGAAGCCGGCCAGGATCTCGAGTTCCAGGCCGTTGTAGCAGTGGCGAGCGCTCACCAAAACCTCCCATCCGCAGCAGAAGAAGAAGTCGTCCAGCAGCAACAGCAGCAGCAGCAGCAGCAGAAATCGTACCGGTACGTTCCCCAATAACCCCCCAACCTCACACACACACTTAACACGTAGTTTTAATAAAGATTCCCCCGTTTAGTTGCTTAGTTTTCCTTCAATAAAATCTTGGTTTTTTGTAATTGTTTAATTGTTTATTTACATTCATCTGACAATGTTTGTCTTAATGAATAAAAGTTTGAGTTTTCTTACATAATTAAAATAGTTTTTCTTGTCTGGTTAGAACAGTGACACAATTTCCCATAGCCCAAAAGTTCTGGTACGATTTGTCGTTGTTACGCCATCACCCCGAGCCTAGTTGTACGCCGACCCTTGGGATATACCCGGAGTCTTGGCCTCCAAACTGAGAAGCTAGACAACCCCATAAGTGTCCAATCTCCCGTATAGCTGTTTTTGTATGACCTAAAATAAAGTAGTTATATCGTGCAGTTCAGACACACTTCGCATACTTTTTTTAGCCAGTCAGACGTTTTGCGCAGCTAAGCGCTGTGCCCAAGACATAACGCCCGCCAGGCGCCCCCCGTTTCCGTCCGGGTCCTAAATAGCCCGGTCGGAAATGGCGGGCGCATTTCTGGCGTTCGTCTGGGGACTTGCGCCAGCTATCTGGCAGAATTTCCCCCAGATTTGTCCAAGATTTCTGCCATGATTTCTGACGAATATATGACACAAACCGGTCGTGCACGGCTCAACCGATTGAACCGGTTGATTTTGTTGCCAGGCAGCTGGCAGAAATTTTGCCCGATTTTTGTCAGATTCGTCATGCGCCAGAAGGTGATAACAGAAATGTCCGTCCAAAAGGGGTGCTGCATAAAAACTTATTATTTTTAGCAAATTTTCGACCAAATCAGCAACGAATTACAAGTTTGACAGTACAACTACTGTTAAAAGTGGGTTTTGTTATTTGTTTTTGCAAAGACGCATATTTTCAACAAAATTAACGCGTTTAGGCCCAAAACATAACACAAGACTGTTTGGGAGCGTTCTTTTATTACGTAACGCGAAAAATCGGACTTTTAGACCCCCTCCCCCCCCTCGTAACAAAATTTCCATACAAATTTTAAAAATTTTGTATGGAGCGTAACACGGCCTCCGACCCCCCCCTCCCCCCCTACTGCGTTACGTAATAAAAGAACGCTCCCTTTATTCTTTTCACTCTCTCGCGTCAGCCAAGCACACGCACACAACTCAACACCGATGTATATTCGAAGCAAGGTGTGACCTCGGGTGTGACATGTTCTATTACTAGCTTGTATGAGTATCTTATTTATTCTTCGCCTACCAATCTCACCTACAGATTGTCGAGGGAGACAGATTGGCCGATGCAAAATAAATCGGCACTGGCAACGTATGTTTTGCGCTTGCAACACTGCCAGTTTTGCTGGGCGTAAAGGGCGGTTGGTGTCCAGCACGTTTGGTGTCCAGAAACATTGGCCAATCTGTTTGCCTTGACAATCTGTAATCTCACCCAGTTGACTCAATCCGAATTCTGAAACGGAATCTAATTAGAATCGTATACAAATTCCGTTTCAAACGCAACAACCGGTTCCGTGTTCGAACCGGTTGTTGCGTTTGAAACGGAATTTGTATACGATTCTAATTAGATTCCGATTCAGAATTCGGATTGATTTGACTGGGCATCCACTACAGACAAGACAACATTTTTTCGATGGATCAACTATGGTCCCCTTGGAACAAGCTGTCAAGTAAGACCTTTTCTGTCAAAAAAAGTCGCGAAGTTAATTTTTCAAAATTGATTTAAAAATCCATTTTTAATCCTTAGCGGTCGTACAATGGGTCATTGTACTCAGAAAAATAAGCTTTATCCACAGACAAACAGACGGGACACTCGAGTACCGAACCATCCTCCAAAAACGGTTATTTCAAATTCAATTTTGTTTCGGCATCCACTAACCCGGCGCTGATGGCGCTACTGTCGTGACAGCTCGCCCGTCTTTTCTCAGTGTGTGTGATGCGTGTTTTTTTTGTTTTTAAGTTGAGCGTGAGCACGTGTGAGGCAGCAAATGAAAAAAAAACAGCCTTCCACCTCGAGTGCATCCAGTTCAACCCGCCGGAAGGTCGCTTCATCTGTGGAGAGTTCGAATCCGGCCGAATGCATCTGAACGACGAGAGCCAGCGGTCCCGGACGTAGTGTTCCGGCGGAAACACGAGCAAACGGACATTTACGGGCACTTCTTCGACACGCCCGACTTTGGGTGTATCAATCGGAGGCGAATCTACCTCACGAGGGCGACTCGGGCCGGAAGCGGTCGGTCATGATGGAGTAGTACAACGAGGCAGAACGAGTGCGAACCGTGCCGAAAACCTGAAGTAGCACACTCTTGCTTTTACCCCACTAATAACCAGATAGGCCTGTTCCACTGCCTGCCGAAGTCGAGGCTGCTGCTGAGGCGCCCGCTACTGCGGAGAAAGCTGGATCATGTGGTGGAGTCATCTCATTCGGAGCAACCTGCTTATCCTTCGTGGACTGTTGCTCAGATTGCTGCTGCTGGTCGTCCTTTTGGCATTTTGACGATGCGTCGATCGTGAGCGCCACTCTTCGCGACTTTTTTCGTCTCATTCGGCCCTTTTGGTTTTGTTCGCTGGCAACTTAATTGCGCCGTGGACACGTTCCCCGCAAATGTTTCCAAACGCCCATCGTGGGGATCAATTCCGTTAGTTTTGAATTGGATTTTCCTATTCCGGCGGCCACTACTGGTGTTTTCGTGACCGGGATATCTTGTTGATGATGGTGTCAGGTGTAATGGTTCATGTTTTCGGTGGAGGAGGAATCTTATGGTACGTTCGTTTGATGGCTAGTTCCACACTGAGTGCCGCACTCAGAGCTGTCAAAGTGTTTCTTTGAAGAAACTCGCGCTAGTTCCGCACGAGTTTCGCCGCCATCTTGGAACTGAAGCTCTAGTGCCGCACTCGTTATTTTTCAGTTTCATGCGAGTTCCAAGCTCACTGACAGATGATGTTCGATTGAACCAAAACTGACACCGGCTGTTCAAACGAACGTACCATTATAAGTACGGTATGCTGATCGGAAGGAACGCGGTCAAGAAATGTTGCGTGTTCTTTTCGTGACACCCCAAGAAAAGTTGACAGCTCGGTTGACAGTTCGATATGAGCGCGATTGACGGTGTGCGCGCTTGAGGTTCTTTCGAGGAAAAATAAAAAATTAAAAATATTCAAAACTTAAAATTAAATAGATTAAAAATGTTTATTCAAAAACTTTTAACAACAATTATAAACAAAATTAAGAAATCAATAAATAAAAGCAAATTTAAAAATTCTTATATTCTAAAACAAGAAAAACTGAAATTAAAAAAATATTTAATTGTGAAATAAGGAAATTAAAAAAATATGTAATTATGAAATAAGGAAATTAAAAAAAATAGGAAATTAGGAAACCATGGAATAAGGAAATTTGGAAATTATGATAAAAGCAAATCAGTAAAACAAAGAAAATAAGAAAATTAGGAAATCATGAAATTATGAATTTATATGTAAGGAAATTAGAATGTTAGGAAGTAAGGAAATCAGGAAATAAGGAAATTAGGAAGTTAGGAGATTAGGAAATTTGGAAATTAGGAAATAAAGAAATTTTTAAAATTAGGAAACTAGGAAATAAAGAAGTTATGAAGTTAGGAAATTGGGAAATTTGGATATCAGGAAACTAGGGAATTAGGAAGTTAGGATATTAAGAAGATAGGAAATTAGGAAATAAGGAAACTAGGAAATAAGGAGTTTAGGAAGTTAAGAAATTATGAAATTAATATATTAGGAAATTAGGAAATTAGGAAATTATGAAATAAGGAAATTCAGAAATTAGAAAATTCGTTAAATTAGGAAAATAATTGTTAAATTAAATTAGGAAATTTTAAATTCTTAAATTAAATTAAATTCTTAAATTCTTAAATTCTTAAATTCTTAAATTCTTAGGAAATTCTTAAATTCTTAAATTCTTAAATTCTTAAATTCTTAAATTCTTAAATTCTTAAATTCTTAAATTCTTAAATTCTTAAATTCTTAAATTCTTAAATTCTTAAATTCTTAAATTCTTAAATTCTTAAATTCTTAAATTCTTAAATTCTTAAATTCTTAAATTCTTAAATTCTTAAATTCTTAAATTCTTAAATTCTTAAATTCTTAAATTCTTAAATTCTTAAATTCTTAAATTCTTAAATTCTTAAATTTTAAATTCTTAAATTCTTAAATTCTTAAATTCTTAAATTCTTAAATTCTTAAATTCTTAAATTCTTAAATTCTTAAATTCTTAAATTCTTAAATTCTTAAATTCTTAAATTCTTAAATTCTTAAATTCTTAAATTCTTAAATTCTTAAATTCTTAAATTCTTAAATTCTTAAATTCTTAAATTCTTAAATTCTTAAATTCTTAAATTCTTAAATTCTTAAATTCTTAAATTCTTAAATTCTTAAATTCTTAAATTTAAATTCTTAAATTCTTAAATTCTTAAATTCTTAAATTCTTAAATTCTTAAATTCTTAAATTCTTAAATTCTTAAATTCTTAAATTCTTAAATTCTTAAATTCTTAAATTCTTAAATTCTTAAATTCTTAAATTCTTAAATTCTTAAATTCTTAAATTCTTAAATTCTTAAATTCTTAAATTCTTAAATTCTTAAATTCTTAAATTCTTAAATTCTTAAATTCTTAAATTCTTAAATTCTTAAATTCTTAAATTCTTAAATTCTTAAATTCTTAAATTCTTAAATTCTTAAATTCTTAAATTCTTAAATTCTTAAATTCTTAAATTCTTAAATTCTTAAATTCTTAAATTCTTAAATTCTTAAATTCTTAAATTTTAAATTCTTAAATTCTTAAATTCTTAAATTCTTAAATTCTTAAATTCTTAAATTCTTAAATTCTTAAATTCTTAAATTCTTAAATTCTTAAATTCTTAAATTCTTAAATTCTTAAATTCTTAAATTCTTAAATTCTTAAATTCTTAAATTCTTAAATTCTTAAATTCTTAAATTCTTAAATTCTTAAATTCTTAAATTCTTAAATTCTTAAATTCTTAAATTCTTAAATTCTTAAATTCTTAAATTCTTAAATTCTTAAATTCTTAAATTCTTAAATTCTTAAATTCTTAAATTCTTAAATTCTTAAATTCTTAAATTCTTAAATTCTTAAATTCTTAAATTCTTAAATTCTTAAATTCTTAAATTCTTAAATTCTTAAATTCTTAAATTCTTAAATTCTTAAATTCTTAAATTCTTAAATTCTTAAATTCTTAAATTCTTAAATTCTTAAATTCTTAAATTCTTAAATTCTTAAATTCTTAAATTCTTAAATTCTTAAATTCTTAAATTCTTAAATTCTTAAATTCTTAAATTCTTAAATTCTTAAATTCTTAAATTCTTAAATTCTTAAATTCTTAAATTCTTAAATTCTTAAATTCTTAAATTCTTAAATTCTTAAATTCTTAAATTCTTAAATTCTTAAATTCTTAAATTCTTAAATTCTTAAATTCTTAAATTGTTATTTTTTTTAAATTTCCTTATTCTTATTTTTTTTTTAAATTTCTTTATTCTTAAATTTTCATTCTAGATTTTTTTATTTTCTAAGAAATAGAGTGTTTGATTTTTTTAATTTCGAGGTTTTCGTAAATTTGTATTTACGAATTTCTATATTTCGAGTTTTAAAACTTTTGGAATATCGACTTGTACATTCGTTTCGAATTTTTAACATTTTTGATCTATTGAATTTATAATAACGTTAAAAATTAAAATTATTATTCAATTCTGCAAATTTTTTATTTTGATTTTCCAAATTTCAGATTTTTGTTGAAATTTTCTTTATTATTTACAAAAATGTTATTTGAAATTTCTGTAATGTTTTTTTTATTATTATTATTATTATTATTATTATTATAGAGACTTTACACCATTGTGCATTCATCTCTTCAAGGTGGATAGTGAAAGAGGAAAGATTACAGAGTTTAAAATCACTTCAATAATTATTACCATGCCTTTTTTCTAACGATTTCTGTCTATGTTTCAAATATTTAGCGGAATATTTAAAGAGTGAATTATCAAGTTCTTCAAGTTTATCTTCGTCCTCTTCTTCTTCTAGAATTATCTACTGGTACGTACACGGAATCAGTTGTTGCGTTTGAAACGGAATACGTAAACGATTCGAATTGAACTCCGTTTCAGAATTCCGATTGAGTTAACTAGGGAGTTACTCCGCCAGATTTTTGCCAGATTCGTCGGGCGCTATACAAAACCTAGCTAAAAGAAGTGTGCCAAGTTTGTCTGAACTACACGACAAACGTCCACCTGCGAAATAATCTCAAATTTACCAGATTATTTTCCGACCGGGTAGGACACCCTGTCACGAAATATTCTAGCAGTGCTGGTTCTGTTAGAATCCTGCTAGAACGGTGGAACATTTCTGCTAGAATGCTGTAAAATATCCAGCTCTGTAAGAACTCTGCTAGAATCATGCTAGAACGACATGCCTGGGCAGCTGGTTCAAACTTCCATCGCGTTTTCTTTGTTGCATGTATTCGAACGTGGGACAATTATGCTTAGACAGGTAGTAAGTTAGAATGAAACATAATTTTCCTCTCTGTTTACTTTTTCTTGCAGATTTTTATGTTTGCTAAGAAACAACTAATTATACCTGCAGCATAAAGTAAATACGCACATCCACACAAACCTTTGCACTTGACATGGAAACTGGTGCATTTCTGTATTTAAGTATCAACTGCTAGATCTAGGGGTTTTTCTTAAAATTTATTTTCCTTAAAAGAGCACTCAGCTAGCAAGATCTAAACGTAAAAATATGTACCCTCAATGCAAAGGCTAGTACATTAAACTAAGGGAAAGGTTCTCCAAATCTCTGAATTGCAAATGTAACATCCTGGAACAGAACTGCTAAATTCTAATAAAAACACAAATTGAATTGAATTAAGAGTATCAACTGATTTGAGAGATGTTCATGTAGAAAACGTTTTGAATAATGCGCAAGGAAACCTGCCAGTCTGCTCATCAGATGTTGGATTTATTTCTTATTTAGAACAATCAGCGATGTCCTTTGTGAAATTTAGCAATAAATTTGATTTCAAAACATTTAACTTAAACAAAAAGTTGCAGGTAAAAGGGATTTGCTCTACTAGTACGGCTTATCTTATCAATCATCTTCCGGTAAAGTCTTTTAAAATAATAAAACTGGCCAGACAATCAACGCAAAAGTCAACGCTAATCATCACAAGAACAAAAAAATATATCTACATATAAAAAGTACACTGCAAACAAAATGGGTAAGCACAATCTTGGAAACCTTGTTGTTAAACAAGAGACTTTCAAACGCAACAATAGGTACGTACACGGAATCGGTTGTTGCGTTTGAAACGGAATACGTAAACGTTTCGAATTGCATTCCGTTTCAGAATTCCGATAGAGTTAACTGGAGTTTCCGCATAATAACTTTGTCTTTTTTCTTCAACCTCACATAGAATCTTTCTTTCGAATGCGCCGATCATCCCATGCTCCAAGCGCCAACCAAGAACCACTCATCGTAGTCGAAGAATCGGAAAATCTCGAAAAAGAAGAAGAAATAAGCCATACCTCATCTCCTCGCCAAAGTTTGGATATTGATTCTCCGGAAAATCCGTACCTGCTGTCACCATGGCGCGATCCGCGAGAAACCCGTAAGCACTCGTTGCCAACGCCTCCATGCACGAGTGGCATCACAGCTAGCCAGGTACTTATGATACGAAACAAGACCCTCCTACCCAGTCAAATCAATCCGAATTCTGAAACGGAATCTATTTAGAATCGTACACAAATTCCGTTTCAAACGCAACAACCGGTTCGAACACGGAACCGGTTGTTGCGTTTGAAACGGAATTTGTATACGATTCTAATTAAATTCCATTTCAGAATTCGAATTGAGTTAACTGGGTACTAGGGACCCTAAACAGGGAAGTTGACGTACTAAAACAGACACAAGTTCGACGTATCCAAACGAGTATTTTCCTCTATGCCCAGCAATACTTGGCAGTGTTGGCAAGCACAAAACATAGTTGCCAAATCGATTCAGCAAAGTCTGGCCAGTCTCCCTGTTTAGGGTCTCTACCTCCAAGAAGTTGTTACGAAAGGTCCCGGTCGGAAATGGCGGACGCATTTCTGGCGTTCGTCTGGGGGCTTGCGCTAGCCATCTGGCAGAATTTCCCCCAAATTTGCCCCAGATTTCTGCCATGACTTCTGGCGAATATGACACAAACCGGTCGGGCACGGTTCAACTGATTAAACCGATTGATTTTGTTGCCAGACAGCTTGCTGAAATTTTGCCCGATTTTGGCCAGATTCGTCTGGCGTTACGCAAAACTTGGCTAGAATAAGTGTGCCAAGTGTGTCTGAACTGCACGACAAACGTCCGCCTGCGTTAGACACTTAAATTTACCAGATTATTTTCTGAGTGGGGTGCGGATCGATCAGTTTTGCACATCTGGCGCAGATTCCTAGTTAACTCAATTGGAATTCTGAATCGGAACTGAATTCGAATTCCAATTCAATTCAAACTTGCCCAGTTAACTCAATCAGAATTCTTCACCCTTTTCTTGCTTTCGTTACGCTGCTGTCCATTTGAAATGTTTCTTGACCGGTTTCTTCCGAAGTGCATACCTTACATACAACGGAATACGTAAACGATTCGAATAGAATTCCGATTGAGTTGACTGGGTTTCCTCTCCCACCCGGTCGGAAAATAATCTGGTAAATTTGAGTGTCTGGCGCAGGCAGACGTTTGTCGTGCAGTTCAGACACACTTGGCACACTTATTCTAGCCAAGTTTTACGTAACGTCAGACGAATCTGGTAGAAATCGGGCAAAATTTCAGCAAGCTGTCTGGCAACAAAATCACCCGGTTCAATCGGTTGAACCGTGCACGAACGGTTTGTGTCATATTCGCCAGAAATCATGGCAGAAATCTGCGGCAAATCTGGAGGAAATTCGTAACCGTAACGCCAGATAGCTGGCGCAAGCACCCAGACGAACGCCAGAATTGCGCCCGCCATTTCAGTCCGGGAACCCAGACCCAGACGGAAACGGGGGGCACCTAGCGGGCGTTTTGTCTTGGGCGCTGCGCCCCAGTCAAATCGATCCGAATTCTGAAACGGAATCTAATTAGAATCGTATACAAATTCCGTTTCAAACGCAACAACCGGTTCGAACACGGAACCGGTTGTTGCGTTTGAAACGGAATTTGTTTAAGATTCTAATTAGATTCCGTTTCAGAATTCGGATTGATTTGACTGGGGCTTAGCTGCGCAAGACGTCTGGCACCCACTCGGAAAATAATCTGGTAAATTTGGGTGTCTGGCGCAGGCGGACGTTGGTCGTGCAGTTCAGACACACTTGGCACACTTATTCTAGCCAAGTTTTGCGTAACACCAGATGAATCTGGCGAAAATCGGGCAAAATTTCAGCCAGCAGTCTGGCAGCAAAATCAACCGGTTCAATCGGTTGAACCGTGCACGACCGGTTTGTGTCATATTCGCCAGAAATCTTGGCAGAAATCAGGGGCAAATATGGGGGAAATTCTGCCAGATGGCTAGCGCAAGCCCCCAGACGAACGCCAGAAATGCTTCCGCCATTTCCGACCGGGCAGATTTTCCCTCCGACTGGCCCAAGATTGTTGCCAGAATTCTGGCGAATATGCAACAAACCGGTCGTGCACGGTTCAACCGATTGAACCGAAAGGTTTTTGTGCCAGACAGTGAGTTATCCCGCCAGATTTTCGCCAGATTCGTCGGGCGTCACGCAATACCTGGCTAAAAGAAGTGTGCCAAGTGTGTCTGAACTGCACGACAAACGTCCGCCTGCGCCAGACACTCAAATTTACCAGATTTTTTTCCGACCGGGCAGCTGTGAGTTATTCCGCCAGATTTTCGCAAGATTCGTCGGGCGTCACGCAAAACCTGGCTAAAAGAAGTGTGCCAAGTGTGTCTGAACTGCACGACAAACATCCGCCTGCGCCAGACAAAAATTGACCAGATTATTTTCCGACCGGAGACGGAAACGGGGGGCGCCTGGCGGGAGTTTTGTCTTCACTGAAAAAAATATTCACGTTGAAGTTACGTGAAAAGTTATGTGGTTTTTTTCCACTACAGTTTTCACGTAACTTTTACGAGGTGGCCCTAGCAGAAACTGAATTTGATTGGCCAGATTATTTCACGTTGATTCTACGTGTATCACACGTAAACCCTAAATGAATCAACCGATGAGTTTTACTTATGCGTTTTAGTAAACATTATATGAACTTTATAGTAAAAGGTTCTTGTTTTTCTGTTTTTTTTTTCAAAAAAGAATAAAAAAGAAATTAATTGGTGTAAAATTGTTTATTGATTAATTAGCATCTCCGAAACAATCTCGCTTTAAAAGCCCGGTATAATACCCGGTCGGAAAATGCGGACGCATTTCTTGCGTTCGTCTGGGGGCTTGCGGCAGCCATCTGGCAGAATTTCCCCCAGAATTGTCCCAGATTTCTGCCATGATTTTTGGCGAATGTGACACAAACCGGTCGTGCACGGTTCAACCGATTGAACCGGTTTATTTTGTTGCCAGACGGCTGGCTGAAATTTCGCCCGATTTTCGCCAGATTCGTCTGGCGTTACGCATAACTTGGCTAGATTAAGTGTGCCAAGTGTGTCTGAACTGCACGACAAACGTCCGCCTGCGCCAAACACTCAAATTTACCAGATTATTTTCCGAGAGGGTAAACTAACACATCGATGCCAACATTTCAAAAAGCATCATGTACAAACCGTGCGTTTTGAGAAAAACGCATTTGAATGTTGAGCATACATTTTAGATTCCCATTTTAATGTAAAAGCAAAATAAGATGTTCTAATGATAAAAAACGATGAAAAACGTTGCTTTTATTGATACTTGATCATCCAAATTGAATAAAACATTATTTCCGTAATTTTATTTGAGAAAAACAAACATAACTTCTTTTGAAATCACCAACGTCTATATCACCCACTCGGAAAATAATCTGGTAAATTTGAGTGTCTGGCGCTGGCGGACGTTTGTCGTGCAGTTCAGACACACTTGGCACACTTATCCTAGACAAGTTTTGCGTAACGCTAGATGAATCGGGCGAAAGTTCTGCCAGCTGTCTGGCACAAAAATCAACCGGTTCAATCGGTTGAACCGTGCACGACCCGTTTGTGTCATATTCGCCAGAAATCATGGCAGAAATCTGGGGTAAATCTGGGGTAAATTCTGCCAGATGGCTGGCGCAAGCCCCCAGACGAACGCCAGAATTGTATCCGCCATTTCCGACCGGGCACCTTCCCGAGCATGGGTAAATAACAAGGGAAATGCAAAAAAATACCATTCCACAGTGTTCGGAATGGCAAAATTAAGCCAAATGGTGTCTTCGGAAGAGTTGTTGTACTTGATAAGGGCTATTTTTTGAAGTTACTGACATACAGGGTGACGACCTTCCAGGGTGTCAACCAAACACTAACTTTGTTGGATGACGTTGTAAGGCTTTGGTGTCTTCGGCAAAGTTGTAGAGGAGAAAGTTTCATGATATTTTTTCAAAGGCACCAAATTTGTAGCTCTTAATCTACTCGAGATATACGCCATTTTTGCAAAAATGGTTCAAAAAAGCACTTTTTTGATGATAACTCAAAATGTTAGCATTTTAGCGGCCTACTATGTTCTGAAGAGTTGTTCCTGACATAAAATTACACATCTTTGCCGAAGACAACAAAATGTTTTGAGCCTTTATTGAAGAGTTATAACCATTTTTATGTGATGTTGAGCCTATTTTCAAGTTGCTATGTTTTCAAAATGGCGCATTTTGGCGCAAAACCGAACATTGCACCTGAAAGTACACACTTTCAACTACATTTCCTGAAAATATCTCCTTGTCTATACGTGTCTATTTTTAGATATCTCGATTTTAATTTGACGGTTTTTAATCAATTTATTTATATTTTAAAGCGGAATCTTATTGAAAACGTGGTAATAATCGGTAAATTGATCGATTTTTATGGAAAATACACTGTTTATGCTTAAAATTATGACACACATTCTAAAATTATGAATAAAAACATGTTAAGCCCAAAAATAATGTAAATTAAAATTTTAAATAATTGTTCGTATTTAAAATTAAATATTTCCTTTTATATTTGGTCAGTTTAGAAAGGTTGTCGTATTATTTTATAGACAAAGTATTTTCCATAAAAATTGATCAATTTTCCCTTCAATTCACCGATTTTCAACTCGTATTCAACATGATTTCGATTAACATTTATAAATAGATCGATTAAAAACCGTCAAATTCAAATCGAGATATCTTAAAATGGACACGGATTGACACGGAGATATTTTCCAGAAAGGTGCTGTGTCCTATCCCTCGCCTAGACCAGACCAAAATCCATGATAAAGCTGTCAGACCAAATCTGTCAGACCAAGACTGTCAGACCAAAAAGCAAAAAGTAAACAATCTTGGTCTTCGACGTAGGTGCACACAAATCAAGAAAAGACAATTTGAAAAATAATTTTATTTTTCCAATTCAATGACTGGGTTTGGACTGCAAAATTGAATGGACGTCAGAAAATGATTTAACAGTGCGGCGTCCTGTACACCGACAATTAAATAAGTAGTTAAAACCTTATTCTTCCACTTTAATTTTTGATCGCGTTTTCGGTTTACACCTGAAAAATCTTGAAATTATTTATACGGATTTGTGATTCCTCTCTTTCCATCATTCCCTTGATATTTTCAGGAAATGTAGTTGAAAGTGTGTAATTTCAGGTGCATTGTTCGGTTTTGCGCCAAAATGCGCCATTTTGAAAACATAGCAACTTGAAAATAGGCTCAAAATCACATAAAAATGGTTATAACTCTTCAATAAAGGCTCAAAACATTTTGTTGTCTTCGGCAAAGATGTGTAATTTTATGTCAGGAACAACTCTTCAGAACATAGTAGGCCGCTAAAATGCTAACATTTTGAGTTATCACCAAAAAAGTGCTTTTTTGAACCATTTTTGCAAAAATGGCGTTTATCTCGAGTAGATTAAGAGATACAAATTTGGTGCTGTTGACAAACTTTCATGAAATTTTCTCTACAACTTTGCCGAAGACACCAAAGCCCTACAACGTCATCCAACAAAGTTAGTTTTTGGTTGACGCCCTGGAAGGTCGTCACCCTGTATGTCAATAACTTCAAAAAATAGCCCTTATCAAGTACAGCAACTCTTCCGAAGACATCATTTGGCTAGGACGTCAAATAAAGGAGTTATCAATTTATTCCACTTAATTTTGCCATTCCGAACACTGTGCATTCAATGGTATCAATACCAAGTTTTGGTTTTCGAGAGCTCTTGAAAAAATGTCTAAAGTGTAAATTAATACCAATCATTGGTATTATACCAAATTTTGGTATTGTTTTGTTATTGTTAGGAAAATGTCGAATTTTGACATACTGTTTCTTACTTACATACTTAAAAACGCAAATCTACTCCAAATTAAAGCCAACTATTTTGTTTTGGTCTCAAAAAGTCATTTAATGATCTTTATAAATTAGGGAATACCATACATTGTTATTATAAATATATTTTAAATAAAAATATTATAAAATAATGGAGATTCAATAAAAAATCTATTTGAAATGATGTTTAACATTCTTAAAAGTATGCTGATACATTTAAGAATGATAAGAAAAACAATAGGTTAAACGTGAAAAATTTAAAATATTAGCATGGATTTTACTTAACATTGTTTGCCTTTTTCGTCAAAATCGATAAACTCAAATAAATAATGTCAATCTTTGATAATTTGATAAAATAACTCTTTCAATACCAGAATGTCGGTATGCATGTGGTATTCGAACTTCGTTCTAAAATCCTTTTATATTGGATTTGTGTTGAATCCTATTCAGCTGGAATCATGCATCCTCGAATATCCCACGAAAAATGCCACGCTGCCTGGGCTATAGCCTTTCTCGTTCTGGTTTAGTTTGTTTTTCTTTCTTTGAATTTCCTGATATTTTTTCCTGCAGCTAAAACATGTTGATGCAGCAGCAGCTCGTTTTCAACAAGCGTTGATAGCTCAGTTGGTAAACGGGTAGCTAAAATGGTGTCTGCACCTTACCTGTCATGAGTTCGATTCCAGTATTCCTCTAGTTTTCTTTACCTGATATTTTTTGGCTCTCCAAAGCAAGACTTCGTTTTCCTGCCTGTTCCAAGGATGTAAATATAGCATCAAAATTCTACCCATTTCTCTTTGCAATCCCATTAGTCAAATTAAATTTCAGCTGTAATCCTATAGAGAATTCTCTTTGTTTTTTGTCCAATGAGATTTTTATTTACCCGTAAAGTTGTGTTTTGTCTGGTATTCATTTGCCCTTGGAATGGCACGTTTTGGTATTGCTTTAGTCTTCCCCATACAGTTTTTTGGTATGATTTCATGTTATTATACCATCTATTACTGGGCAACCAAGGGCACATTTTGGTATTTGTTATTATGCCAAGTAATACCAAAATATGGTATTCCCGTGTTATTTACCTCTGCTCGGGTTGCTGTCATTGAGGGGGACGCTTTGTTATGATTCGTTTTTCTTCGCCGAATATACATGGCGCTTTTTTCATTATGCTTTTTTTTTTTCGTCACGAGGTTCATGTAGTCTTTTATTTGACAGGTTGACAGGCACGGCGTGTTTTCTACTTTCAAATGTGTCTTATAGGAAATTTTCTCAGCTTTCCAATGCTTCTAAGAGCGAAATGTTTCATCAGTCCGGGAAACTTGTCAAATGATGTGCACTCTAGCAATGAAAAGATCCGTAGTGTTGAAACATGTTATCTTCTCATATTAAATACGCGCTGATCTCTGATTTGCCTGAAGGGATTGGAGGTCTAAATATAGATAGAGTTTCCTTCAGATTCTTGCTTCTATGTTTAGGCGGGGCCGAACAATGCCCAGCGACCTCGGAATTGGACCGCAAGGAGCACTGTCATTCTGAAACGGGTCGTTGGAAGCAGTGCGAGGGACACCTCTGTCAAGCGATCGAACGCCGCTATAAGTGTTTTAGCCCAAAACCTCACCAAACCCCGAATCCAAGATGTGACGCGACCCGTGTCGAGGGATGCATGGCTGGGGGGGTTCAACAAATTCCCAGTCGATAACGGAGCCTGTGGGGCACAGGGGCGAACCCCACACGTAATTTGCCCTTACTGCGTCACGGCAGGGCACTGGCGCAGCGGACCGTTTTCCCTAGCGACTCGTGGGATTCAAAATGAAGACAAGTGAAACAAACCAACAAAGGGTCCCGATGCGCCCCAAGCATCGGAAAACACGGAGGTAGAAGAGGACGCAAACGTCGAAATGGCAGGAGGCGAGTCAAACAGCGGCGACACAGCAAGCGGAGTGGCGAGCGCGTTCCGTGGAAGCGGGAAGGTTTTGAGATCCCCAGTGTTGAACCAGGCGGCTGCTTCGAGTCAGCAGATAGGAGTAATTGGAGAGGAGACTCCCAAGTCATCCGTGTTGAACTTCGCCGGCAGTACCCCTCAGGACGGGGTCCTGCTCGGAAGGACCGCGTTGCAGGAGGTCAGAAGGAGGGTCAACGAACTCTTTGATTTCATCAAGGACAAAAACAACGTCCACACCAGAATCAAGCAGATGGTGAATGGAGTCAAGGCAGCCATGAATGCCGCAGAGCGCGAAAACAGCTCGCTGGTGGTGACGCGAAATTCACTGAAGCTCAGAGCTGAAAGAGCCGAAGAAACGCTGAACGCAAAACTGGAGGAGGAAGCGCTACGGGAGAAAAAACCGAAAACGCCGCCCGGCCCAAGCTCTAAAAGGGACAGGGAAACGCCTGGAGAGGAGGAGGACGCAAAGAAGCAGAAGCAGGGGAATGGAGACAGTCAAGACCCAGCGAAGGAACCAGAACCAGACCCAGGGAAGGAGAAGGAATGGGAGAAGGTCAAGAAAAAGAAGCGGACGAAAAAAGGGAAGCAGAACGAGGACACCCAAAAACCCAAGTTTCGCAGGGAGCGTAACAAAGGGGAGGCTTTGGTGGTCGAGGTGAAGGATGGTGTTTCGTACGCAGACCTCCTCCGGAAAGTACGAACCGATCCGGAACTCAAGGAGCTTGGCGAGAACGTGGTTAAAACCAGGCGCACCCAGACCGGAGCGATGCTTTTTGAGCTGAAGAATGATCCCGCGGTCAAGAGCTCAGCTTTTAAGTCCCTCGTCGAGAAAGCCGTAGGCTACGAGTCGAAGGTAATGGCGCTATCGCCGGAGACAACGATTGAGTGCAGGAACCTGGACGAGATCACGACGGAGGAAGAGCTAGAAGATGCGCTGATCGTTCTTCTGGATGACCGTACGACACCGATGGCAATCCGGTTGAGGAAAGCCTACGGCGGCACGCAAATTGCGTCGATCCGACTATCGACGCCTTCGGCGTCTATGCTGCTGGAAGCCGGCAAGGTCAAAGTAGGGTGATCGGTGTGCCCACTGAGGCCTGTTCCTCGAGTGACCCAGCAGATGACGAGGTGTTTCCGCTGTATGGGTTTCGGCCACCAGGCGAGAAATTGCGACGGTCCCGAGCGAACCAACAGTTGCAGAAGGTGTGGTAGAGAAGGCCACATGGCAAGAGACTGCCGAAGTGCGTGCTCTGTAAAGAAGGCGATGGCAATAGCCATGCGACGGGTGGCTTTAATTGCCCGGTGTACAAGAAGCTGGCCTCGGGCAAGAAGTAATGGAGGTGTCCCAGGTGAACCTCAATCACTGCGACACTGCACAGCAACTGCTGTGGCAGTCGACCGCGGAGACGGGGTGTGACGTGGCAATTATTGCAGAACCGTACCGAGTTCCACACGACAACGGAAACTGGGCCGCGGATACAGCAAGAATGGCGGCGATACACGTAATGGGGCGGTACCCCATACAGGAAGTGGTCTCGAGGGCGTTTGAAGGATTCGTGATCGCCAAAGTAAACGGAACCTTCTTCTGTAGCTGCTATGCTCCACCAAGATGGACCTTGGAGCAGTTTCAGCAGATGCTGGATAGTCTGACCGATGAACTGATCGGACGAAGCCCGATCGTTATCGGAGTTGACTTCAACGCGTGGGCGGTCGAGTGGGGTAGCAGATGCACCAATGCTAGGGGGCATAGCCTAATGGAAGCTCTGGCAAAGCTAGACGTTAGGCTGGCGAATCGCGGAACCAGCAGTACCTTGCGCAAAGACGGTCGTGAGTCCATTATCGACGTTACGTTCTGTAGCCCGCGACTGGCGGCCGACATGAACTGGAGGGTGAGTGAGGACTATACCCATAGCGATCACCAAGCGATCCGGTACAGCATCGGGAGACGAGTCCCTGTACCAGATAGAAGCAGCCGGTCCTACGGAAGGAAATGGAAGCTGCAGTACTTCGACGAGGGTCTCTTCGTGGAAGCGCTCCATTGGTGTGATGGTCCCCAAGACTTGAGTGCCGACGTGCTAACAGCACAACTGGTGACAGCATGCGACACAACCATGCCGCGGAGACTGGAGCCAAGGAACTGTCGTCGTCCAGCCTACTGGTGGAATGAAGAACTCGGTACCCTTCGGGCAAGTTGCTTCTGCGCCAGAAGACGAGTGCAGAGAGCAAGATACGAAGCAACTAGAGAGGAGTGCAGATAGAGGAGTACCGGTCTGCAAAGGCCGCGCTCAAGAAAGTGATCAAATGCAGCAAGACAAACTGCTTCAAGGAGTTATGCCAAGACGCTGATGCAAACCCTTGGGGGAGCGCATATCGTGTCGCAATGGCGAAGATCAGAGGCCCATCGATGGTGGCTGAAACGTGTCCCGACAAGCTGAAGGTCATTGTGGAAGGGCTCTTCCCAAGACATGACCCAACGACATGGCCTCCACCGTACAACGACGAAGGGGGTAGCAACGCCGAAGGTCATCTGATCACCAACGAAGAACTTGTGGCAGTAGCGAAGAGATTGAATGTGAAGAAAGCTCCCGGCCCGGATGAAATCCCGAATTTCGCCCTGAAATCGGCGGTTCAAGCATTTCCGGACAGGTTTCGAACAGTCCTGCAGAAATGTCTGGACGAAGGACACTTCCCCGACCCGTGGAAGGTTCAAAAGCTCGTGTTGCTGCCGAAGCCAGGCAAACCACCGGGGGACCCATCATCGTATAGGCCTATATGTTTGCTGGACACCCTCGGAAAGCTTCTGGAACGGATCATCCTTAACCGGCTGACAAGGGGGAGGAAACTTCAAAAAATATTAAGAACATTTTGGTAGAATAACGAAGTTTTAATATACTTTTTAACATATTAACGAAATGTCAACCATACACCCAAACGACGGTCGCTTGATTGTGATGCATGGAGGCATGAAAGTATATCAGAATATGCATGAAATCTGTCCTCATGCATTTTTTGCGATATTGGGGTATGACATTTTTGCCCGTTACCGACAATTATCGACATTACCGACGGCTGAATGATTGTATTGCAAAAAAATCCTTACAGAACGAGGATTGAACCATCAACTTCTTAGATGATGATCCGACACGCCACCACCGCGCCATGGACGCTTGATGAATTGAGAGGGACCGAGCACCAACATATTCTTTTCTCTGGAGTGTTGCTCGGAGACGCGCCAGCTTTATATGTGTTGGTGAGAACTGCAGATGTGCAGTGTGTGGCCGAATGGTTACGCTGTCCGCTTTGTAAGCGGATGATTCTGGGTTCGATTCCCATCTGCTGCAACCTTCCATCGGATGAGGAAGTAAAATGTCGGCCCCGGCCTTGGTTGTTAAGCCGTCAAGTCATTCCAGGTGTAGGAGTCGTCTCCATGCCATAAGTACAAACAACACACCAAACCAAGCCTACTCCGGTGGAATCGCTGGCGGCGGTTGGACTCGCAATCCAAAGGTCGTCAGTTCAAACACTGGGGTGGAAGGTTCCTTGGAGTAAAAAGAGGTTTGGGTGCTCTCCCCATTCAAGCCTTCGGACTCCTAGGTTCGAGCAGAAACTTGCAATAGAGACCACAAAAGACCCGGGGGTCGTTAATGTGGATGGTTTTGATTTTTTTTTTTGATTGAGAACTGCAGATCGCTGACATGTTTAAGCGCGGGCAAAAATGAGCTATGCGCTTGCTGCAAAAACTGTTATAAAATGTAACATTTTCTACAGCAAATCCACTGTTGCATATTTTGATATATTTATTTCCTTTGGGTGTAAGTTCTCACTAACGCTTGAAGCACCTTGATTTTGACAGTGCAAGCGGATTGGTGTTGTTTTGTTTTCATTTATCAGCTGATTGAAATATTTATTTTTAAGCACAATTGAATAATAAAACAATTTTATAATCATAGACCGTTCGAGGGGCGGGTTGGGAGATGTTTCGTTCCGCCGCGATATTTGTGGACCTGATTTGGACCTCAACCTTGACCTCAACACTTTATCGTGCTCATTTGCCTTAGATGTCAGGGACGTTGACTGGCTTCATTATCCGTCTCCAAATTGACCGTGTCTGGTGTAACATCTTCGGTAGGGACTCTTGACACATTGGCTGGCCACTTTTGTTTGGCTAGAGCTAGCCGCCGTGCCCGACCAGACTCGATTGACCGAATTTCCACCGTCAGACAGGCACTTGCGTTGGCATGAAAACACTTCAGAAAATGTCACCCTCCTTCTCCTTCTACTACTGTTGCGCTCATGAGGCTGTTCCTTTGGCACTGACATTACTGGCTCACATCTCTCTTTTTAATTTCTCGATACTTATTAATATAATAAGTAAAGTTCAACGGAGTTTCCTGCCCTTGCCGGCTGACCAAGTACACGGAGAGCGAGCATGGCTTAGCAGCGAGGCAGTTCGGCTTCCGTAAAGGGAGATCCACGGTGGACGCCATCCGGAAAGTGGTCGAGAAAGCCGACGAAGCGCGGAGGAAAAAACGCAGGGGGAACCGTTGCTGCGCAATAGTCACGATTGACGTCAAGAACGCGTTCAACAGTGCGAGCTGGGCGGCCTGATCTTGCATGATCTTGAAGAGCTATTTCGAGAACCGCGTGCTGGTCTACGACACTGCCGATGGACAAAAAACCGTTGTTGTTACCGCGGGAGTTCCGCAGGGATCCCTTCTGGGTTCAGCACTGTGGAACGGAATGTATGACGGAGTGTTGACACTGGGGCTACCCAACAGCTTAGAGATTGTTGGCTTTGCAGACGACATAGTGCTGACGGTAACTGGCGAAAATATCGAGGAGGTCGAAGTGCTGGCTATGGAGGCAATCGCAATGATCGAGAACTGGATGCTCGAGGTGAAGCTGCGGATCGCTCACCACAAGACGGAGATGATACTGGTTAGTAACCACAAAAAGGTGCAGCAGGCCCAGATACACGTTGGGGAACACGTAGTGCACTCGAAGAGAGCGCTCAAGTACCTCGGGGTGATGGTGGATGACCGGCTGAACTTCAACAGCCACGTCGATTACGCCTGCGAGAAGGCGGCTAAGGCGATCATGGCACTGTCGAGGATGATGCCGAACAACGCTGGACCCAGAAGCAGTAGGCGCCGTCTCTTGGCAAGTGTCGCGACGTCCATACTTAGGTACTGCGGACCGGTATGGTGGACGGCGCTGGGGACGAAGCGAAATCGAGCGCTGCTCGACAGAACGCAGAGACTGATGGCCATGCGGGTTGCAAGCGCGTACAGGACCATCTCGTCGGAAGCGGTTGGCGTTATAGCCGGAATGATCCCCATCGGCATCACACTGGAGGAGGACACCGTGCGATACACCCGAAGAGGCACGAGAGGTATCCGGGAAGCTGCGAAAGCCGAATCGCTGGCAAGGTGGCAACGTGAGAGGGGCACTACGGAGAAAGGCAGATGGACGCATCGGCTTATCCCGTCCGTATCCGCGTGGGTGAGCAGAAGGCACGGAGACCTTACACAGTTCATGTCGGGCCATGGCTGCTTCAGGAAGTACCTGCACAGGTTTGGACATACAGAGTCTCCTCTCTGTCCGGACTGCGTCGATTGCGAGGAAACACCGGAGCACGTGGTGTTCGGCTGCCCTCGCTTCGAGGCAGCGCGAAGCGAAATGCTGGCCATTATCGGAGCAGATACCAGCCCGGATAATGTGGTGCGAAGAATGTGCAGCGACATCGCCAAGTGGAATGCGGTCGTCGGAGCGGTGACGCAGATCACTTCGGCTCTCCAGCGGAAATGGAGAGACGATCAGAGCAGGAACGACTAGGAGCCTAGTCGAAAACCCACGAGTGTGGCTGTGAAGGAGAGCACGTTATGATGGTCGGCTCTACCAAATCGGTACACGTCTCGGTGGTCACAGGAGTCGAGAACCCACGAGTGTGGCTGTGAAGGAGAGCACGTTATGACGGTTGGCTCTACCAAATCGGTACACGTCTCGATGGTCCAAGGAGAGGGCTGCATATGACTAGCCGATCAAAAGCAACGCGATTCTTGGGCGCGGTTAAACCCTCGCATGGACTCATATGTATGTAGAACAGGAAATGATTCTAACACCCGGCATGGATCCTGTAAGTAGACTAGTGCAGAAAATGCAACGCCCCCGAAGTTATACCGAAAGGTGGTCCCGGGGAAAAGGGCACGGCGTTCAAGGACTGGTTTAGTGGGTCAGGAAAACTCTTTTTGTTTTCCCAACCCACACTACCTGAGAAATGAATTCTCAGGTGTCTGGTAGCAGATTCCGACCTTGTAAAAAAACACACACACACACACAAAACTAAAGCAATCATTTCATACTAATGAAAGTATTTCTCCTAAAGCTTGCAACAGTAGTTTGCAGTTTAATTTCGAGTATTAAACATGTTTTGTATCCATGCAATTGGTTAATGTTTGATTAAGGAAATATGATATTTATTCATTCTGCGTGTATCCTCCAGAGCAAGCAGCAGTTAAGTACTCAGAGCTCTAAAAGTGTTTTCGAATTTTCCGCCGTAATCGACCTTGATTACCCGCGAGTTTGCTCCACCAGCATGCCAAAGGCCGGCCGTGGCCGTGGCAGTTCGAGTGCGGCCTCGAAAAACCCGCGAAGTTCGTCTACCGGCCGAGTGCAAAAAGGTAAACAAAACAACGCCGCCGCGTCGTCCGCCATCGCGCAGGGAGCGTGTGCGCTGATGGATTCAATCCGGAGTTATTACACGCTAATTACCGTGTCCAGGATCGCAGCCCTATAAGAAGCAGACTCCGCTCAGGTACTTCCGGCAATCTGTCGACCGGTGGCGCATCAACATCCGCCAACATTCCCACCAGTAACAAGTTCGCGAGACTGAGTGACGAGGAAACCAACAACAACAACACCGACGGTAGCAGCACTACCGACGACGACGACGACGATGGACGTGCACGCAAAAAAGGTAGTACGACAAAAAAGATAATTCTCCGAAGGAACGGCGACCACCTCCAATTTTTGTTTTGGATACGTTGGCGGACGATGTTGACGAGTTGCTGGAAGGCCTCCAATATAGTCTAAAAATTGGAAAATCGAAAGTACAAGTGATTACTTTCAACAAAAAGAATTTCGACCTGGTGGTGAAAGAACTGAAGTGTAGCAACTTCAAATTCTACACATTCGATCCAGTTGAGAAGACCGCGGTTA
This sequence comes from Culex quinquefasciatus, assembly GCF_015732765.1. Classification (NCBI taxonomy): domain Eukaryota; kingdom Metazoa; phylum Arthropoda; class Insecta; order Diptera; family Culicidae; genus Culex; species Culex quinquefasciatus. The sequence continues at coordinate 69,975,026 of NC_051861.1, read as the reverse complement.
AGGTAGTCCTGCAGGGCTACCAAGACCGCCCAATCGCCGACCTGAAGGGACACCTCTCGGGTGCCGGAATAACGCCACGGGAGATAAAAGTGCTCTCGCGCAAGACAACAGTCACAGGAACGCACACTTTGTACCTGTTGTACTTCGACCGCGGCACCGTCAAAATCCAAGACCTGCGACGGACTAAGGCGTTGGACGGTTTTTGGGTAAACTGGCGGTTTTACTCCAAAAATCCAATGGACGTAGCGCAATGCCACCGTTGCCAGAAGTTCGGCCACGGCTCGCGAAACTGCAACCTCCCGCCCCGCTGCGTGAAGGCCGTGCAAGGCGGACTTGGGGGACAAGGCAGAGCACACCAAGGCGCGCATTAAGTGCGCCAACTGTGACGGCAACCATACCGGTAATTACCGCGGATGCGTCGCGCGCAAGGCGTACCTCGAGGAGCAGGAAAAGAGGAAGAAGAAAGCAGCAGCATCCCACCCTTCTCAGCGCAATACGAGCGCAACCGTTCCTGCAGCTGGACAGCGTACGGTTCCCGTAAACAACTCAGCGTTCCCTCCTGGATGGGGGCGATCGTTCGCCAGCGTGGTCGCTGCCGGTAGCGGTGATGCGGCCCAGCAAGAAGTAACCGGGAAGATCTATTCACCTTGCCAGAGTTTTTTGCTCTAGCGGGTGAGATGATGACGCGGTTCCGGACCTGCCGTAACAAGGCGGAGCAATTTCTGGCCCTCGGGGAGCTAATGATTAAGCACATCTACAATAGATAAAAAAAACTGTGATCTAGTTTAAGCTTTTTCTATTTCTATCCCTTTTCCTTTGCAATTTCAGTACGTTTTTTTTTTCTAAATTTTTTCTTACTTATGGTAATCTCTTAGTCATAAGCAATAATCGTTCCAAAATGGATTGAGATTTAACACACAGTTGAAAGGAACTCCAAAACTCTGTTATGTACTGCGAATGAACTAATTGTAACATGATTATTCACTAATAAAACCGAATTGAATTGAATATGATATTTATTCATAAAAATCCTGTAATATCCTATCAATCTCAAACCTGTAAAAAATTTGGTTGTAGCAGCTAATTCCAAGCTGAATCAGAGCAGACCGCTGTTATTTGTACGCAACAATTATGTAATAATCTATTTGTTTTTGTGAAAATAATATTTTAATGCAGTTTTATGATTTAAATTTCTGAATTAAAAAAAAATCGGTTCAAACTTCATTTTCAAAATGTTAAGCATTTTGCAACCTTCTACAAAGTTGTTTCTTGTCTTATTTTGCACATTTTGAAGAGTAAATGACATATGAAACACATCATTTGACAAGTTTCCTGAACTGTTTTTTAAAAGTTTCCAATAAATGATTAAGGATTTTAAAACAAATAACTTAAAATAGAGATAACTCAGAAATTTCCCGATGAAACATTTCGCTCTTAGAAGCATTGGAAAGCTGAGAAAATTTCCTTTAAGACACATTTGAAAGTAGAGATGACTATTTTTTCTCCTTAATGTTGCCCAGAAAACACGCCGTGCAGGGCTATATCGAGAAATTAAAAAGAGAGATGTGAGCCGGTAACATGGAGTTAAACTTTCTCAACTGTCATGGTAAACTTCACAGAAGCTTGACAGAAAGTTTAACGCCATGTTGCACTTTTAATTTCTCGATAAACAGGGACTGCTGATGGCAGAGATTTTGTTTATGTTACCGTCATCAGGGGTGACATTGGGTCTGGGGGGTGAGATTGGGTCATACAAATTTCAGCATTTTTGTATGACCCAATTTCACCCCCAGACAATGTCACCCTGATGACGGTACTATTAAAATCATGATTAAACAGACTTTACTGAAGTAACTTTTGCTCATTTTTGGTGGAAAGGTAGCTTATTAGGAGTACTTTCAGAATATCCAGAGTTTTTATTTTTGAAAAGGTCCTATAACCTATTGTCTTTCATATGTTTATAGGACCTAATAAAAAAAAGTCGAGATATGCAATAACCCAGAAAGTGTCCAAATGTACATGATGCCTTTTGAAATGTTATCGTCGACATAACTCTTTCGTTCCACTTGCTGAGAACAAACAGATAAACGCATCCAGTCTTTCCAAAATTCAAGTATTACGAACAATCAAGAAGGAATAAGGATCCGGAACAAACGGCATAGACCTAGGCACGAAAAGGACACCGATTGGAAACTCGCAACATGGAACTGCAGATCGCTACGTTTCGATGGGTATGAGTACGCTCTGATGAACGAGCTCAAACCCCGCAACTTCGATGTTGTAGCACTGCAGGAGATGTGCTGGAAGGAGGCGAAGATGTGGGAGGATGATGCTTTGGAGCTCACCATGTACCAGAGCGGCGGAGCCGAAAACAAGTTGGGAACCGGCTTCATAGTGCTGGGCAAGATGCGGAGTCGTGTGATAGATTGGGAGCCGATCGACGACCGGATGTGTAGGTTCACAGAAAAAAAAATCGGGTAAATTTACATCATTTATGATGTACCAAAAGTGCACGTCATTAAAGATGCGAATTTACATCAGATTCATTGTAAATTTAAATGCTATCCGATGTAATCATGCCGTACCAAAAGCGTTTTTAGTTAACTAAAGCATTTGATAAATTTCATCAGACTGAAGATTCAACGGGGTAATATCAAAATCATATTCATCATATTCTTGCCGTTTCAGGGTACAAGTCGAAATTATTTGTGTGGTTTTATCAACACGGACTGTACCCACCTAAAAAAACTAGATGATGAACTGACCTTAAATCCAATGCAGCAAAAAAAAACTCCGGCAGATGGCGATAGACGAGGCAAAATTCTCGATTCACTGCGGCTAACTTTTGCTTAATTGCAACGTAGTCTTGTGGAACTTGATGTGCATATTCTCCAGATCGTACAGTCTCAAGTATCTATCGATGCGAAAGCTAAAAAAAGAAATTAGGATTAAAAACTTAATTTGAACTCGAGAAAGATGACGGAGTGCTACCAGAAGGAGAGTTAAAAATGCGAGAAATGTCCATGTCGTAGACTCTTGCAATTTCTTTAGAGACGAATGGTCAGACCTGTGACAAGCTTCCCCAACATCAAAGACCAGCTCGTGCTGGACGAGTTTGATTAAAGAAAGTCATCCCTAAATCGTACACCAATCGGTTTAACTAAACAGAAAGCACAATATAAGATCTCCGATTTATCTTCACCGCAAATTATCAGCTCTAAACTAGATTTATGCTCTTTGGTCTGAACCAAGCAAGGAATTGAGGCAAGGCCACTTGTGTCCTACATATTTTCCAGCGACTCCACACAAATTCATCTAATTCTCGACAGTTTTCTTCGAATAGTTACTTGAAAAGAGTGTCTAACGAAAACACACTGTCGATTTGGTCAGAATCGACTCCTTCTTGATCCATATATCGAGTTCGCCGAAACTACTTACCCGATTTGGTTCCGCCAAATATGGCGTATAATTCGGCTTTCCGGCGACAGCTTGTTGTTGTCCATGTTCGAAAAATTACCGCAAAAATGTCATCCATGTAGTCAGCTGAATAAAACTGAATGGAAATCACTGATGGTTCCGATTTGTTGTCGTCCCAGTCTTGCGCTATTTCGTGGTGAATAAGCAGGTGACTAGAAATGTAAAATTAAAAGTTAGTTTTAATAGCATCTCATAAAATAATTTGAAAAGAAAACTCACCTGTAAAGAGAATCCTTCATTTAAACGGCCAACAAAGAGTTTAAAAAAAATGAAGGTGCAAAATTCCGAATCGTCGATGTTTACATTTTCCCAATGACTTTTTAGCTGACGTTTACGGCCCTGCGGCTGAGCATATTTTTCTGGGAATCAGTACACGCAAACGTAGAAAACTTGTTGTGCAAATTAAAACACGCTACCCAAAAAAATACACTTATTAAACACTCACTAAAGCAGCTTATGAATTTTGCCGATTTACACCGCCCCATGCATTAAAAGACTTTGCCCTCAAAACAACTTTAGTCATTAGCTGATTTTTGTTTGTTCTGGGGGAAAATCCGCTTGATTCGAGATGCAGATTTTAATTGGGTCCTAAAATTTAGCTCAAATTGCTGATATTATTGTTCACAACGACACAACAATTAAGCTTATTTTTCTGAGTATTATCATGGCCCTTTGTACGACCGCAATGGATTTAATATTGATTTGTAATCGAATTTGTAATTATTTTTGACTCAAGCATCCTACTTGACAGCCCGTTCCAAGGGGACCATTGCTGATCCATCATTGAATCTAGATTAGTTTTTTCAAAACAACCAATGCGCCATGGGTTTCCTATGTGCATAGGACCTTTTGAAAAAGTAAGTGAGAAATGTTGTCTTGTCAATTTATTTTTAGGCTGGTACAAATTTTATTTAAAGTTTTTGTCTTTCCCCCTTCAAAATTGGGCCGAAAAATCAGGGGACAGAAAAATATTTTTTCAAAAAACTTTAAAATTTCAATGGAAATTTAAGCGCAATCAGCTGAAATCAGCGTTTAAAATCACTTTTAGCAGAGTTTAGGGTGATTTTTTCGCTAAATTTTTGTTTTCCTCAAATCTTATTTTTGATAACTAACTAGCCCCCCACCCCCTCCGCCCTCGACCACGGCCAGAGCCGAAGGGCAAAAACTTTGAAAAATATTTGCATACGCCTTATTGCATTAAAATGAAAAAAGTGATGGTTATTAATTTTGATTTTTATCGTTGAACATAAATATTTACACAGGGCTTTTGGAATATATTTGCAATTTGAATATAATTTTATCACAAAATCTTATATATTAAACGTATTTTCTAAGATAATTCAAGCTGGTAACCCCACATTTCCAGGAAAAAGGTTTGTGACTAAAATTTACTTAAAAATTACAAATCAGCGCAACAATAAATGTTATTGTTTCGTGAAGCCCTGATGAATACACCATTTTCGTTTTATTATTAGATAGGAATCATTCTATAAATTCACGCAAATGTGGGCTTTTAGTTCCCTCGTAACACACCTCTCTTTTTTATAATTTAGCGTTATACATTTTTCGACTAAATCGATCGCTCTCATGTTTTATTATGTTTTATATTTATGTTTATAGAACTTAAAAAACTTAAAAAAAAACATAACAACAACTCAAATTCAACATGATTTATTTGGGACCATCCATAAACCACGTGGACACTTGAGGGGGTCTGGCGATTTCCACGATCCATAAAAAAGTTTTTTTGTATGGACAATTGTCCACGAGGGGGTTGAGATTCCTTAAAAAAGTGTCCACGTGGTTTATGGATGGTCCCATTTCAAACGTCCCAATAAAAATATTAAAGATGAATTTCAACAAGTTTAAGCTTTCAATTTAGAAGCGTTTGTATTATATAACGCAAAAACAATGATTTTTGAATCCCCATCCGACCCAAAATTTCCATACATTTTTTTAAAATATTGTATGGAGCGTAGCACGGTCTTCGACCCCCGTACCCCCAGCTGCGTTACGTATTAAAAGAACGCTCCCTTTGGGCATTTTGCAAATTGAACTTAATTTTGGGTAGTTAGAACCCAACGTCATGAGTAATTACAAAAAAAAAACTTTCAGTCGCAGGGAGACACAAAACACGAACATAAAACACAAAGGATGTGTCACAACTAGAGACCCTAAATTTAGGATCTCTAGTCACAACACGGCATAATTTGATTTCTGCCAAGACTTTGGAAAAAAAACTAATCACTCCAAAAGTTTATTTGATTTTATGAAAATAATAGTGAACTTACCATTCGGAACTCGCTTAACGCGTCAAGACGGAGAAACTGTAAGAGCTGGAGTTGGAGTTACTTGGTGGGATGTCGAGTAGTAGTTCGGTTCGGAAATTCGTGGAAACTTCGGGAAGCACCGTGGCGCGATCACTGGCGTTGAACAGGATCAACTTGCCCAGGCTTAACCGACGCTCCTGGACATTACTGCGGATCCACAGTTGATGGCCAACGGCATAATGGTCAAAGCGCAAAAGAACACCCAACCGTGCACGCGTTGGTACACCTTGCTGGGCACTTGCGTGTGCCCCACACAGGAATCTCCGTTTTTTTTTTTCGAAGGCTTCGTGTTCAGGCACCGCGATGGATGGAACACTGCCCAGTTGCTTGCGCTTTGTCCGGAAGTTGCGTATTGTAAGTATGTGAAACCGGTTCCCGATTTGTCATCCTTATTCTGCCTATCTTCCGGTTTGCGGACTGTTTGTTGACAATCCAGGGACGGATGGGAGCCGCCGACAGTCATTTCAGGAGTTTTTTTTTATTTGGTCCTGCAACCAAAATTAATGTAAACATTGAGTGCACTCCTCCCCTCCCCTCGCACTTCATGGCAATGTCCATTGGAGTAAGCGAGATACACTCAATGTTTACATTTGTTTATAAGCCCAATTAACAAAAAAAAAATCAGAATTATCCCTCGATTCTGGAAATTAAAGAAGACATTAGCAAACAGTTTAATTGAACAGATTTGAGAATAATTGTAGTTACCTGTTATGTTTCAACCACTCGCAATCACTCAGATACCTTTTGAATTTACATTTTCTGTAAAATCAAGCCATAATTACGCGAACACTTCCACAGCACTACGCTCCAAACATTGAACTGATTTGTTTTTGCTTTCTGCCTGACAGCTCGAAACAATCACAAAATTCAAAATTAAATGCTTTAAGAGTTTACATTACTCTAATTTTACATATGAAACACAATTACATGCTAATTATGTTTTCAAATTTATGAATTGCCAAAAATAACAGTTCTGTTTACATGATATTCGCGAGTTAAGTTGAATCTCATTTTACATGGCAGCCCTTTAAAAACAATTCATGTATTTACATTGAATTTCAAAATTACATCGAGCATGTTTACGTGCAAAACAGGGTTTCAGTGTTGGGTAAATTTACATTTTTTTTTTTCTGTGTAGTTATACTTTATATTTTGGCGCCCTTTCTCTTTTAAATTCCTAATGAGGATGTTATAACTGACATTAAAAATAAGTACAATCACCGATTTCGGCGCCCCCCAAAGGGCTTGCGCCCTTGGCGGTCGCCAACTGCGCCAACCCCTAGGTACGGCGCTGAACCTAATGTAAATATACATCATTTATCATGATACCTTTTGGTACATGATAAATAATGTAAATTTACAGGAATATTTTTTTCTGTGTACAGATCAATTCACTGCTAGAGTGTTAACCTTCTGATGGCCGACTGCTTAGCGTCCCACACCACCAATCCAGAGGTGTGAGTTCGAATCCCACCTGATTCATTTTCGTTTTTGTTCATATTCAAATTTCAAATTCCTGATTCCATATTTCAAAGGTACCGGCTGGGATTTGATCCCTGAACCTTATGCTTGTGAGGCAGATGCCGTAACCATTAAGCCACGGAGCCGGCTTAAAAAAAATAGTCACAGTTATTCATTTTTTTTAATTAGTGCCCATGTTTGCCACCTTTGAAAAAAATAGTTTTAAAAAGCTGAGAAAATTCTCTATATTTTGCTTTTTTGAACTTTGTTGATACGACCTTTAGTTGCTGAGATTTTGCCATGCAAAGGTTTAAAAACAGGAAAATTGATGTTTTCTAAGTCTCTTCCAAATAACCCACCATTTTCTAATGTCGATTTCTCAGCAACTAATGGTTCGATTTACAATGTTTAAATATGAAACATTCGTGAAATTTTCTGATCTTTTCAAAAACAATATTTTCCAATATTTTAAATCAAGACTAACATTTCAAAAGAGTCCAACATTCGATATTACGCCCTTTTGAATGTTAGTCTTGATTCAAAATTTTGGAAAATATTATTTTCGAAAAGATCGGAAAATTTCACTTAAGTTCTTTTTGATTGCAAATTTGATTTTACATCGAAAATTGAAGTTGAAAAATTTTGCGACCAATATTTAGATTTTTGAAAAAATCTGTATTGATTCAAAAATCATAACTTGAAACATATCAGAAATAAAAATAGGTGTGTGTTTTTTTGCAAATCATGTTTTAGTGAATAAAAGTTAAATTAAAAATCACATTTTTTACCGTGTATCATTTGTTTTTCAGTGTAGTCCATATCCATACCTACAACTTTGCTTAAGACACCAAATCGATCCAAAAATTCCTTCCAAAGAGTACAGATGTTTGAATTTTCACATATCATTTTTGTATGGATAGCTGCCAAATTTGTATAGGAAATTATATGGACAAACTAATGATGCAAAATGGCTTCTTTGGGCATACCGAATGCACCAAAAAAAGATTCAGCCGGATTAAAAAAAAATACAAAAAAAACAAAAACAAAGATCGAAATCTCTGAGAATTGCTCACATGCTGTTGATAAGGGAAACACCATTCGATCGTTGAAGCGTATGACCGGTTGTATTGATAGGATATTTCGGTCCAGTTCAGCATCGGAGAAGGACAACCATGGGTGGTCTCTCATGCTCATGCTCAATTTGGAACGCACTTTTGATAAATTATCACATCGCCGTCCGTAACAACGGTAGAATTCATTGTCTTCATTGTCTTTTATTATTAGGTTCGGCGGCTTTCGGATCAGGCTAGAGGTCCTTCCCCGATAGAGCAAGCATTCTTAGCTACTCTGTACAGTTCAACCCCCCCGGCTCCCGGTGGACGGAGACACTCTGTTGTTACAATATGCAAAGTTCCTCCCACTATTTTCAGTCGCAACAGAAGAGAGTCAATAGCGGCATTACCTGCTGGACAAAGGTAATTTTTCAATAAAGAGGGAGGCGAAGCATTTCTTAACGTGTTATAAATGTGTTATATTTTTGGAATCCCTTATCTTTCAGATCCACAGCCAGCTCACGCCGAGAAAGCAAAACAGGCCCACCGCCGTCTACAGATCATAGAGGTAGTATACATAATTTACAATTAGATATTATGGATGACATAGTACAAGCTAGAAAGGCGCGTATGAAGTTGTGGAATACGAGCAATGAAAAAGTATGTGAAGTTCAAACGCTGGATGAAGCTGGTGCTGGTTCAAGTTCACCGATGCGATACACAAATACAAATAGAAGGTTTTCGGACTTTGTGGGCACTACATTACCCCCAATACAGTCTTTTAGACGCGCTTCCGAATTGCCTGTTTCGCCTTCGGCGTCGTTAACACCAGCAACAACGTCATCGAAACAGATTGTTACGTCGCCAAAAGCAACACTGAAGTCGGGAATTGTCTGTACAAATACTGACCTAATATCTCTTCTATCGTCCTTAGCTTCATCGGCAACCGAAATAAATAGATGTGGTGATAAAGATTATCCAACCCCTCAAACTCCTCAATCATCATCATCATTTAAATCCATCACTAAACTCCCTCCAGACCAGCATGCAAGCGGTAGTGATCTAAAGAAAAATCGATCAAATAGTTTCGATGTTTCCCTTTACCAAAATATCAAACAGTTGGCCACCGGATCATCTTCTAGTGCTGCCGAGTCAACTGTAGAGCCTGGATGGTTTACAAACCGGCACACACCGGCAATGGCCCGACGAAAGTCGGTTAAGTCAAACATCCCCACCGTATCTTTTGCTAAAGAAGCTATTGATAAGTTGCGTGACAAAACAGACACCAAAACCGGTGATTCCAAACCCAAGGCCAAAGAGTCACGATCCCCACTGAGTAAATTGAAATGGGACGGTAGAAGCATTGACGCCAAGGTTATAGGGAGCGCCATTGAGAATTTTATAACAGGGTCAAGTTCGTCTAAAAAAGCTTCAAACTCGAAGGAAACTACATCAAAAACAGGCAAAAAATCATCTTCGTCTAGCTGGTTTGGCAAAACTGACGACGATGATTCGAATGATACGTGCGATTCATCACTTTGTTCAACTCTCAAAGATCTGTTTGTAAAGTAAGGAATTGGTGATGACTAATCAGTCGCCAAGAGAGATTGCAATATAATATTCCATTAATTGAACGGAATGCCAACATTTAAGCGATAACGCTACTGCGTACGAAAACGAACCCACCTAAGCAGTAAAGTAGCCTTGTAGGTACTACATATTTCATCATAAATGATCATTAATTCTTCCAGATGCAACATCTATACACTAGGCATCATTTCTTTTGTTGTTTGACCATTTCTGCAATTTCAATTTATGTTTGACTTAAGAAGATTGAAAACCTATCTCAAAATAGGGCAGACACAGATTTGCAACCTATAGACTGTTGATCATAAAGGCGTAAGATCTTCTGAGCCAATACAATGCAATAAATCTCATACATTGAATCAAGGGTCCTGCTTTTCGGTTCAATGATCAGAAATCATCAGCTTATCGCCGATTGAAGCGCGCAACAATTCGTAAGCTACTACGATTCGGAAGCTGCAAGCAATTTGGTCAATCGTTTCACATAGCGATGGGGCCATTCGTAAATAACGTGGATTTTTTTTTTGTTTTATGCTATACAGTCCAGACACGATTAACCGTAGCCCTCGGAAAACTTTCACTTCGGATAATCGAATCACGATTTTTTTTTTCGTTGTCTTATTTTTGATTGACGAGCTTTTGTATGACCCCTAAACTACGTTTAAGTGATTTATACTTTTTTTTAAATCCAATATGGCGTTGACGAAATATTGAAAAAAATTGTTTTTAATTGTCAATAAACTATTCAAATTTGACTAACTCGAATTTGATCGTCAAAACAAACATTTTGCTTTAAAAAAAGTGGGAGAAATGGAATAAAATTTTAAATTCAGTTATCTTTAACTTTTTGCCATTTCCAGTTGAAACGAAGTATCAAAATATATACATTTGTCAATTTAAAAAATAACATGAAAGTTATAAGTGTTCGCGCACTCCTTGTGTGAATGTTTTATTTTGGACCAGTCTAGAGTAGAGATCCTAAACAGGGAGACTGGACGAAGTGAATTTGACGTACCCAAACAGACGCGAGTTTGACGTATCCAAACGAGCATTTGCCTTTACGCCCAGCAAAACTTATCAGTGTTGCCAAGCTCAAAACATACGTTGCCAGATCGATTTAGCAAGCTTAGACCAGTCTCCCTGTTTAGGGTCTCTAATTCCCGGCACCTTCCCGCATTGATTAGTACACTCAAACCCCGTTGATTTGACACCAACTGTTGTCAAACGAACAGGGTCACTTTTTAGTTTGACACCCTTCTTACACGGAGTTCACACACACTACTAAACGTTTGTTTCGATAGTGTGCGTGAGCGCCGTGTAAAAAGTGACAGTTCGTCACTTTTTAGTTTGACTTTGACCAACCAACGGGGTACAAACTAAAAAAGTGTCAAACGAAAAAGTGATCAACCACCGGGGGTTGAGTGTATCACTTTGGGTCGCGATAAAACCGAGTAACCGTGGTTTTGAGGATACTTTCGCGGAGCCGTATCGAGGCACAACAAGCGTGCACTACTGTCAAATCACTATTATCAGCGCACCACCAAACCGAAGTGCACATCTCATCTGTTGCGCGAAAAAATCTGTTGCGCCATACAAAAATTGAGTGGTTTGTCGTAAGCGTTTACATCAGCCTGTGGCGCAACAGCCCAGTTAACTCAATCCGAATTCTGAAACGGAATCTAATTAGAATCGTATACAAATTCCGTTTCAAACGCAACAACCGGTTCCGTGTTCGAACCGGTTGTTGCGTTTGAAATGGAATTTGTATACGTTTCTATTTAGATTCCGTTTCAGAATTCGGATTGATTTGACTGGGAGGCTTTGAGTAGAGACCCTATTTAGGATCTCTAACTTCGACCAGTCTCCCTATTTAGGATCTCTAACTTCGACCAGTCTCCTATTTAGGATCTCTAGCTTAGACCAGTCTCCCTATTTAGGGTCTCTAGATTGGAGAGCAGACGCAGGCTTGCCACAAGTACAAATATTTTTGGCACAGACCAAACACTCAAACTAATTATTTTTACAGTTAAAATACACTTGAGTAGTAAACTGCACTAAAAAGATAAACATTTTTTGCATCTTTTTACTTGTTTAGTTTTTGATAAAAATGTTTTTCTTTAAAGTTATACTTGATTGAGTGTTTGGTCTGTGCTAAAAATATCTGTACGTGTGGCAAGCCTGCTCCGGCGGTAAAAGCTCGCCGTCCGATCGTGCCAGCGTTGCCGAGCAAGCATCGATTTGAGACGTCCAGTTTCCTGACCGGAACGTGCTGAGAAATCTTCTGGGCTGAAGAAAGAAGATCATGCAGCTGCTACGGTGGAAAAGAAGAACAATAAGTGAGAAAGGGACGGAAGGTCGAAGAATGGTCAAGGGCAAGGCCGTGGTGGTGACGTTTTGGGACGAATAAAATGATGGCTGATTACTAAATAATTTAGTGTTTTTGTATAATAAAAGAGTCTTCTTGTTACACCGTCTACCGTGGCACACAGCCAGTGCACGGCTCGTTCGTTCTTTATATTATAATTTGTTTAGTTTCTTGAATAAATGTCGTTCGTGTCTCGCGTTATTCTTTATTGTAACACAAACCATCGGATAATCGAACTTCGTATAATCGAAGCTTCGGATAATCGAGGCTTCGGATAATTGAGTCTGGACTGTATTACTTGATATATAAACAAACTTTACTGAAGTAACTTTTTCTCATTTTTGGTTGGAAAAGTAGCTTATGTTTTTTTTTCAGAATAGAGGAGAAAAGCAACTCGCGACAAAATTTTGAGGCTAGGAATTTTGACAGGTATGATTTTCATAAAGTATTCGCCTCCTTTTCTCTCCCAAAGAAAACTTGGGAACGAGGTAGCTGTCAAACTAGGCCAAAATGTTAAAGTCACTCACAAAATGAACTTTGAGTGATTTGAGTTCATTTCTGACGTCACAATTTTCTCCTCTATCGAGAAATTAAAAGTGAGAGTGTGTGCAACATGGAGTTAAACTTTCTGTGAAGTTGCTGTGAAGATTACCATGGCACTTTGAAAAGTTTAACTCCATGTTGCACGCACACACTCTCACTTTTAATTTCTCGATAGACTGCCGTTCTACGCATAATTGTCCCATGTCAGTTTTGGACGAATTTGACTTTATGACATTTTTAAGTTTAGTTTGATGTGTACTTTAAGAAAAACACATAAAATCTATTACTTTATTCGCAAACTCATTAAAAACAACACCAAGTCTGTTTGTCCCATCGTTAAACTTCTACGCATAATTGTCCCACCAAGTATTTTCTAACACGGAATCATCAGTTTTACTAAGCATTATGTCTTATTTACCAGTTGTATAGCAAGATAATCACAAATAAGGGTGATAAATTGCTAACTGGGACGATTAGGGACACATAGGGCGAATAGGAACCTACGGGACAATTATGCGTAGAAACACAGAAATCGATCGAAAAATTTCAATCGCGTTTTTCTCAGTTCCACTTTTTTGAACATGGGACAATTATGCGTAGAACGGCAGTAGAGACGTCAGAAATGAACTCAAATCACTCAAAGTTCATTTTGTGAGTGACTTTAACATTTTGGCCTAGTTTGACAGTTACCTTGTCCCCAGTTTTCTGTGGGGGAGAAAAGGAGGCGAATACTTTATGAAAATCATACCTGTCAAAATTCCTAGCCTCAAAATTTTGTCGCGAGTTGCTTTTCTCCTCTATTCCTATCTCGGATTAGTTTTCAAAAAGACGTAAGAGCCATTTGTAAACCCTTTTTGCATCGGTAAACGAAGTACTTACGAAAAAGTTGTTTCAAAAACAGAGCTTCACGCAAGGCTTTACGACTACGTTTCGCGTACGCACACTAGCGCGCTCCCTTTTATGTGTACGTACACGCAATACATGCGCACGCAGATAACTCTATTGATCTGAACTGAGCAAGTGATGAACCTACAATCAGGCCCCTTGCATTACATCATAGATGGTCAATTATGTTTTACAATGCATTACACCTCGGCAGAACTAGAAAATAGTCTATTATTTGCCATATTTCAATATTAGCACTCACACATTCATCTCCATGCACACTCCTTTGTAATAATTTTTTATACACCCTCGAAAAGATCCCAAGGTAAATTTCGTAATAAATCCACAGGTCTTGGAAATCTCTTTTTGCCCTTTTTTACAACTATTTTTTGCCGATACATTTACATACTTTAGAATAGCCTGGTTTTCAAGTTGATGCCAATAACTATTTGAAATGATAAGACTTTCAGGTTTTATTTAGGTTTTAGATTATTGAATAATAATCTAGCCGCTGAGACACTACATTTGTTGAAGCTTATTCTAAATTTAAGTACACTGTGTAGTAATAGCCATACGCTGATAAGGAAAAAACAAAACAAGTGGAATGTACCCTACTGTTTTACAATCAATAGAGCTTTATGACGTTTCGCGTACGCAAACTAGCGCACCATCTGATTTTGCTGGCCGGACAAAATTTAACCTCAATCTTTTTTGTGTACGTACACGCAATGCATGCGCACGTAGAAACCTTTATAGATGAAAATATGTCTTAAGGATTTTTTGTTTCGGCACCATAACAATAGTTTGTTAATTGACTGATTCAAAAAAAATCTATTATACACAGTGCATTTACTTTGCAGTAAGTTATAGCACAGACAAACAGACGTAAATCTCTTTTTAATTCCATCAATCAGGAATATAACGGCTGATTTGAATTTAAACTTAGTTCTCGGATTATCCACCAGAATAGGATGGCGCTGCAATCAAGGCACACTTTCAAATGACGTTTAAGCTAGCGCGCCAAAAGTTTCAGCTAGCGCGCTAAAAGTTTTGTTTTTTTTCTGCTGCTACTTGAGTGTGAGGATGGACCAGTTTGGAGAAGATTGGTCGGTGGAATTTTTGGATCCGGACCCGCCTCCGGGTGTGGATTCCGATGAATGGTCTGTTGAGCATTTAGATAATCCTCAATCCTTCCCGGCCGAACCGTTAGAAAAAGAGACGCCGGATTGGTTTGAAAGTTTTATCACAAAACACGAGCTACATGATGAAGATATGCCGGATGCGAACTGCGGAAGTCTACTGCTAGACCGACACGAGCCACTGGACGAAGAAATGCCGGAAGCTACGAGTAACGATTCCGGTGTTCTGAACATCGGAAGATTCTTAGGCAATTCCAACAACGAGACGCTGTCCCATTCAGCTGATTTTGTTATTTCATCCGATTTTTCACGTTCAACGCCGAATCGCCGATGTTGGTCTCCAGGAAAGCTGGATGGCAAAATCTGGCCACTGGTAAGGTTGAAGATGTAGGTATAGACCGTCGACAACAAGGTAAACCTGGTCTCATAGGATTATTTAGTTGCTTGCAAGTGGACTAAATTGCTTGCCGAGAAGGTAGCTTAACCTCACGCCAAGAAATTTATAATTTAAACTCATGGCCAATTTGTGGGCATTGTTCACAAACAGCGCAGTAATACCCAAACCACCCTCAAACTGGTGCATCTTTCCATCAACCTCTGCAGCCTACACGAATGTTTCCTCGGCAAGATTTACCTAGTGCATGGCCGCAATCGGACGCGGACGTGGACCGTCTGCGTGAGTTAAGAATTTGAACTTCTTGCATTCTTCTCACATGTTGGTAAACAAATGTAAATGTTAGTAAACAAATCTCCCTCTTCTCACTACAACAAGAGTGACCGCGTTCACTCACACACTAACCAATTCTCATATACAGTGATGCTTAATGCTAGTATTGGCCACCAGATCGAGCTACTAGCTAACCTTTTTCCATTTTTTTTTGTGATTGATGGATTTTCTTTAAATTTGTTCAATGATTTACGTCTGTTTGTCTGTGCATTCACCATTCAATTTTTTGTTTCAATTTTTCTAGTCGCACTTCGTTGATGTCGAAACCCCTTAACTGGGCCCCCGTCCTTGGGTCTGGGGGTGAGATTGGGCTATCCAGCTTTTTAAGCGAAAATGGCGTTCAAATGGTGAACGCCCGAAATGTCAAAATCACGCAGTGGTACCAACATTACGGTAAAAGTGTGCAATGACATGACAGCCACATTTTTTTTTCTAATGTTGGTGCTACTGCGCGATTTTGACATTTCGGACGTTCAACATTCGAAAGCCATCTTCGCTTAAAAACCAGGATAAAGAATCATTGGTTCACAGATTAAGGACCAAGAAAAGGGATCAAGAAATGGCTTTACGAACAGCAGAATAAAGGAGAGGGAACTAGGGACCTACATAGGGAAATGAATTGTTCTGGCAGAAATTTCAAACATCCAAAGTCATTTAAATTTAAGGTTGAAAATTTTGTAGTTTTTCTTTGGTGTTGGCACTTTTCTTGTACCGAACAAGCACAAACATAATAAAAACTACTAGATTATTATCAACAACAGTTTTACAATACTTGTAATTGTTATAAGTCTCGTTTTTTGCCAAAATTATTTTAAATGGATTCCAACCTTGTTTTTGCATGATCTTGTTGCTCGATTGGAACCCCGATTTGACAGTTCGATTGGAACCCTGAGAGTGACATTTCGCCTCTCCATATAGGCTCACTAGAGGGAACGATTTCTTGGGGCTTTTCTTCACCCTCTCTGGCTTGCTTCTGCAGCCACTGCTGCCCATTTGAAATTTTTCTTGACCGGTTCCTTTAGAAATGCGTATCGAGAAATTAAAAGTGAGAGTGTGTGCGTGCCACATGGAGTTAAACTTTTCGAAGTGCCATGGGAACCTTCACAGCAACTGCACAGAAAGTTTAACTCCATTTTGCACACACTCTCACTTTTAATTTCTCGATACCGCTTAAGCCCAGTCAAATCAATCCGAATTCTGAAACGGAATCTAGTTAGAATCGTACACAAATTCCGTTTCAAACGCAACAACCGGTTCGAACACGGTCAGAATTCGGATTGAGTTAACTGGGAGGCTTTGAAAAGTATTATTCCCGGTTGGCCATTTGGCAGCCATGTTTGTTGACTCAGAAAATACATTAATAAAAAAAATGCCTTTCTACATTATTCTTTTAAATTTTTTTTGTTTCTGTCATACGACTGCTGAGACCATAGTTGGTCCATCTCGCATTATTATGTTTTTATGAGCATTGAACATATAGTGATTTGGTTTTCACCTCAATTTACTTTTTCTGGGCTCTTATTACTGCACTTACTGACTTCTGTCAGTTTCCAGCTGTCTGCCGCGCCCTTTTAGGCCCCCAACAGGGTGCGAGCCCTGTTTTTCAGCTTTGTCAGACTTTTTTCGGAGTTATTGGAGGTGACTGTCGGAAGGAGATTCTCTTCCCCTAAGGACACCGTGAGTGATTTTACTTGTTCGCGTCCAACCATCCCCTTTTGGACCTTCATACAGCAGTAATTTGAAGATGCTTCTTTTAAGTCTGAGCCACTGTAATTCTAGGCAACCGCTACATAGGTCATCCTTGTGGCCCTGTTGATTATCCCATCAAATAAAAATCAAATCAATTTACTTTTTTTGTGCTCTTTATTAAGAACCATCATAGACAATCTGAAAGCGCGAGGTAACTCAGCTTTTATCGATAAGCCCCGCCCTGAAGAACGTTTGCATCAATCGGATTCAAACGATATTTAGAACTTCCGCGATGACCTAGTGGTTAGCATTTTTGCTAACCAATCCAAAAGACGGGGTATCGAACCCAGACTCACGCGACTTTGATTTTTCGTTCATGTTCAGTGTTTCATACCTTTAACATTAGTTGATCCAAATCCAGAGCATAATATTCCCGTTGTTCTGCTATGGGTGCAACTTGAGACCCTAAATAGGGAGACTGGTCTAAGCTGGCTAAATCGATCTGGCAACGTATGTTTTGAGCTTGGCAACACTGATAAGTTTTGCTGGGCGTAAAGGCAAATGCTCGTTTGGATACGTCAAACTCGTGTCTGTTTGGGTACGTCAAATTCACTTCGACCAGTCTCCTTATTTAGGATCTCTAGGTGCAACCCGTTAGGAAGTTTAGTAGAATATCTTGGGCCCAGCCTTATTTCAAATATCCAGCTGATCCGGTGAAAATATAGCAAACCGGTACAGAGAAACCTCTTTTTACGCTGTGGCGTTACGCTTTTTGTTTCGTCGATTGCTCTTAAACTACACAATATTTTTGCAAGCTTCAAAAAGCATTCTGTAGAGCTGAACAAAACCTACAAATTGCTTTTGAAAGATTGCAAAAATGTTGCGTCGTTCCAGAGAAATCGACGAAATAATAGCGTAACGCCACCGCGTAAAAAGAGGTTTCACTGTATTCCATTTTAGCCTATCGTAAACGAAGCTGACCGATTCTTTCGTGACGGGACAACGTTTGTACGCATATGTTTTCAGTTTTTTTTGCTGATAACTTTAAAATCTGTGGGAAAAGGTACAAATATTTATACAAATTTGGAAAGTACATTAAATTTCCAATGAGATTCACTCCAGCAAACATTTAAAAACACAAAGTTTGAGTCAAGTGAGATACAAATGTAGCGTAGCCGGATAATGATCCGTGCGGATATCCGTTATCCGGATCACCGGATATCCAGATAATTATCCGCACTATCCGTACTATCCGGATATTTTCAACAAAATTTGGTAGTTGTGGAGATTTTTGCACACCATTGACATTTTTTGCACAAAAGATTGCAATAACTGTCCAAATCAGGAATTTTTATACTCAGCCCTCTCCGATATAAATGCAACTTTGTAGATATGTTATCCTAGGCTAAGCCAGGATACAGTAAAAAAAATCAACTATGGAAGATTGAAAATTTTGATGGATGGTCATTTTCTCTTTTTACCTCTTTTTAAATTCATCAAAAACTGGTTAAAATTTCACGAGTTTCTTATGTAAAATTAAAGATTTTTTCAAATTCGATCTGTCTCTGCGCCCATATGCAGAATTACTTTTTTTGCTTTATATATAAGCCTGTTTTGTTTATATGGAGTCACTTGCTCTAGAGAATAACATTTGATATGGGCGTAATATTGAGACTTTGTGTATGATATCAAAATACATACAGCTTTTGAGAAAAGTGGTAATTTTGGTCCCTAATCACGAATCCATTTTTCATATATCGTGGTCAAATTATGGTTCAATCAACTTTGTAGAACTCCTCATTCAACTCCATAAAGTTTGATACGTCGCATGATATGTTTTATTTCTACCGGCTATGTTGTCATACTAATGACCAATTGGAACCAACGCCGGGAAGGCCGGATCAAGGATAACAGATGCACAGATTTGTTTGTGTTTCACATATATTCGAGCCTGTGTCAGACATTTTTTGAGATGCACAGACTTTTGCAAAACTTCAATAAATTATTTTTTTGTAAAAATGTTTACCGAAACTTATTTCGTTAATCTTCAAATGCTACGAAATGCTATTTCTGATGGATTTCTATGACTGTAATAATTGTAATATTTTATTTCCAGATAAATGCACAGACATACACAGACTTTTTACATACATTTACCATGTGGCATTCCTGGGCCGGATTGAAAGAAATGTGTTGCAGATAGCTCTGAAATGGGCTGTTTGATCATAATTTAGTACAGTCATCCCTCATATTCGGAACAGTTTACAGATCGGTCAATGTTCGAAAAATCATAGAAAATCGATAATTGAACATAATGACTTGCATATACCTGCATGTGAAAGCTTTTCTTGCGATCTTTCGATTGATGTATTGACCGGCTGTAAATGTTTACGTTTTATATCAAGTTTTCAAAGAAAAACATTGACCCTTGAAATCCACAAATTCGGAACACATTTTTCTTATGGATGTAAACAAATTTTGATTCTCTCCAGGTGAACATATTTTCTACAAAATAATGACTTCACACACTGGAACCAATAAAACTCAAGCTTAGTAATGTTTTATGAATGGTCTGATAACTTTTTTAGTGAAAATATCTATTGAATTCTGGTGTTCCACAATTGTGGGAGGCACAGTAACATCCCACAATTATGGAACGGACAATTTGGAGGCAGTGTTTTGCAGCACTGAATAAAATAGTCTCGAAATGTAGTTTTTGTTCAAAAAGAACTACTTTTGCTAGTGAAATAGCAAGAGAATATCCAAATAAAGGTCCTAAAAATAGTAGGGTCGACAGAAAAGCTGCATTTGGTATGCTATTGACAAATTATCACAAAAGTGTTCCGAAATTGTGGGTGTTCCGAATATGTGGGATGACTGTACTTTCCGATCAAATAAAAATTGACTCCAAGAGACTACTATGACCATATTAAAAGAAATTGCGATATTCCGGGTTACGAAACTAGATCCAAGGAATTGTGTGTTTTTTTTTTTTTTTTGATTAAATTACCTTCTATTTGCAACGAAAACCATGAAAAATTTTGGAATTTCGGTTATTGCGAGCCAACAAAATGTCTGGGTCTGTACCCGAAGGACATACGCGTGTTTTTTTTTTTTTGTATAACAACACCGGAAGAAGTCCAATATTTTGAAGTTGTCGTGCCATCTTGTCGTACGTGCATTCTGGTCGTATGTGCATTTTTGTGCAGCTCACAATACGTCACCTTTTGACCTTCACTGATCCCCTAAATTCGATTTCAATCTTGAGATATTCAATAAAAACCTAAAAAACTCCGTGGATTTTTGTTACATTTAATATAAAAGAAATTTCAATCGTGCGTTCACTCAAAATAATCAACACGTTGAAGTTACGTGAAAAGCTATGTGGTATTTTTCCACTAGACTTTTCACGTAACTTCTACGAGGTGTTTCTAGTAGAAGCGGAATATGCTTGGCCAGATCCTTTCAAGTTGATTTTACGTGTTTCACACGTGAAAGCTAAATGTATCAGCTATGAAATCTACCTGAACGTTATAGGAACCTTTTAGTACTTATGTGGTCTAATTTCAGATTATTTTTCTTTTTTAAAATAACAAAAAAAGGCAATTTTCAAATCTAATTGAATGGTTTATTAAACTCTTCTTCAAATAACTTTTTATAAATAATTCAAATTGTCTATTTTGTGATGCTCCGTGCCGTGTAAATTACCTTACATCAATTGAAAACGAGTTAAATGGAAATGCTGTCAAAGGAAATCAATTTTTGGGTTGTTATGCCAATCAATTTAAATTTTTGTAAATTTAAGCGTCATTTTCGGTGTGGTGCTGTTATTTCAGGTCTTTTCTAAGACCTTAAGCTAATTAGCTTTATAATTTGTCTAAATCCAGCACCCCCTGCCGCGGCAGCTATTTTTCCTGTATTTTTCTTATTTTGATGAAAAAAATATCCGGATAGCGGATAATTACGGATAATTATCCGGATATCTGTGGATCCGGATATTATCCGGGTCATCTATCCGGATTCGGATATCCGGATATCCGGATAACGGATATATCCGGCCAAAACCCGCATCCCCCGAAGAGTGAATAACTCTGCTCTCCTAGTAAGTTTTTGAAAAAACCTTTTCCTATGGAGTTGTGTATTTAACCTTTTATTTACAAAATTTGGGAATTTTCATGAACGCACATGTCACAGCAAAAAAGTTCAATCTATAACACACAATATTTTTCTCCGACATCAGCAAGTTCCTCATCATAGGCGAATTGTCTACGATTCCGGCGCGCCTGCGGCTTCCGGGAAGTCTTGAAGGGCAGTTTCGTTACCTTTACCTTCTGCCATTCGCGGCGACACATTCGTCTCCTTCTCCTCGGCCTTTTTTGATTTATGATTCCTTGGCTACCTTGATGGCCGATCCCGCTGTACTTTGTGCACATCCGGCAAACTACAATTGGCCACGATAGGGCACCGACAATCGCGCTGGATTTTCTGAATCCGATGCCTAGAAAAAAAGAACACAGAAAATTATTAAAAAAAAAAAGAAAGCAACAATGGTGCGGAAAATGTTGTGTACTCACAAATGAATCTTCAAAAAAGGGAAAGACTGCAGAATGAACAATTCGCGATTAAAAGCTCAAAAATTCCGACAGATGGCGCAAAGCATCGAAGAATTACGATTAAAATTTTCGGTGTTCGCTTACATAGGAATGCAAACTTAAAATTGAATTTACAGCCGTTAGAACAACTTTTGAGAAAAAATTCAAGTAGTACGAGTGTAAACTTTTTGCCCTCTATAAATTAACGCAATAAAAAAAATTGGAAAAAAATAATTTTGAAAAAATAATATTGTTTAAAATGATAGAGCATCAAAAGTTAACAAACTATCAGCTCGAATTTTTGCTCAAAAGTTGTTTTGAACGCTGGAATTTACCAAAACAGAATTCGCATACATAACCTCAAAGGGCGGAAATTTCAATCGACATTCTTCGCTCTGTTCTGATACTCAACACTAGGTGTCGCATGTCGTTTGGCTTTTGAACGGCAATTGGCATTCATAAGCTAGACTGATTGTCCTCAGACTTGCAGGCCTGGCTAAAAATTTTCAGACAGGAAAATCACGCAACCTTTCAACTCTGCTCATCGCGTGGCTCATCGTCGTCACTTTTCACCACAATGTTGCATGAAATGGTAAGTGAATATTTTCCATACCACTTTACTTGCGAATGTGACATAAATTTCATGCAAACCAAAATCATCTGACTTGCACACCACGCCTCCAAATTTTCAGGCATGAAATTCACGTAGTATTTTGCTGTGTGAGTGTAAGCTGCGTGAAAATCGAGCAGAGGTGACATGAATGTAATGTGACAGTTACTCATGCAAAACGTTGTTTTCAATCGAAAATTGGTTGCCACCGGAATTTTCATGCAACTCTGTGGTGAAAGGTTTTTTGAGTGTACAGTTGTTTCTAAAATGAAAAACGAAGATTTTGCTTCCTGGATCACCCAATTTCGTTAAATTTTGTTGATTTGACAGGTACTTCTTTAAATGACGGGACAACGCAGATATTTTTTAAAAGAGGGGTTTGCTCGCGTTGTCCCGTCGCGAAATGAAGCAATTGTTAAAATCTCTACTGACTAGTCAACTTCAACTAATTTATGGTCGCTGAGCTTGAATATGACAGGTCAAATTCAACTAAGGGTTGCTGAACTCGAATATGAGCCCTAGAATATTCCAAAATACTCAGGGAATGTGCAATCCATTTTTCAGGGTTGTAACCGGCAATCAACGGGTCAAATTTAATTAATTTGGGGTTGCTGAGCTCGAATATGAGCCATATAATACTCCAAAGTATTCAGGGAATGTGTAATCCAAGATGGCGAATATGGCGAAGCTTGCAAATTTAATTGCGTTCCTTGAGTAACTATTTATTTATTTGTCGAATATTCGGCATTATGTCACACAAACTGTTCTAAGGACTTGAGAATATTCTAAGGCTTAAATTCGAGTTCAGCATCCCCAAATTAATTAAATTTGATCTTTAGACTGCCTGTTACATTTCTGTATAAAAATTTACAATATTCTAGGTTCGCCATCTTGAACTTCACATTTCCCGAATACTTTGAAGTATTCAAGAGGTCGTATTCGAGTTCAGCGATCCCAAGTTAGTTAAATTTGACTAGTTGATTGAACTTAAAAATCCTTTTATGGTATGTTTTTTCCGTTCAGCCGCCATATTGGATGCCATCTTGAATATCTCGCTTCCCTTTGAGGCTCAGGAAAATCAACAGGCAAATTTGGATTCAGGAGGGTCGATTTAGTTTAGAGCGATCAAAAACTGGCCTGATACACGATTTGCTTCTGGACGCGAGAAATGAGCACCTTTTTTGAATTCGACGCCAACATTTCAAAAAGCATCATGTACAAACCAAGCGTTTTGAGAAAAACGCATTTGAATGTTGAGCATCCATTTTCAATTCCCATTTTAATATAAAAGCAAAATAAAATGATCTAAAAAACGATGAAAAACGTTGCTTTTATTGATACTTGATCATCCAAATTCAATAAAACATTATTTCCGTAATTTTATTTGAGAAAAACAAACATAATTTCTTTTGAAATCACCAACGTTTATATCACCCTGCTGGCATTGAGGGGGACGCTTTGTTATGATTCGGTTTTCTTCGCCGAATGTACATGGCGCTTTGTTCATGTTGCTTTTTTCCGTCACGAGGTTCATGTAGTCTTTTGTTTTGACAGGTTGACAGGGCTATATAAACAGAGACTGCTGATGGCAGAGAATTTGTTTATGTTACTTTATTTAAAATCATGATTTAACAGACTTTACTGAAGTAACTTTTGCTCATTTTTGGTGGAGAGGTAGCTTATTAGGAGTACTTTCAGAATATGCAATAACCCAGAAAGTGTCAAAATGTACATGATGTCTTTTGAAATGTTACCGTCGAATTCGTGCCTTGACCAAAAAAATTGGCGTGACGGGACAACGCAAACATGCGTCAGTCGTAACTCTGGTTCCTTTTGACCAATTTTCGATTTCTAATAAGCATTTTAAAGGGTTTTTCGAGTTCGAAGAGAATTCAAAATATGATGCAAATCCGATTTCACGAACCATTGCAAACTAAACAATTGTAATTTTTTGTGACGGGACAACGCTTCCATATACCCCCTTTTTAAATGTCCTGTGTAATTTTATACCTACAGAATCTGCTTTTGTCAATAAGAGTGCTAATAAAAGAGTCATTTTACTATAAAATTCCGTTTAGAATGATCAAATATTTGCATTCCATCCATTGATGTGAGCAATTATTTATAAAAGTTGTTATCAGAACCATCCAAAGTTCAACATGAAAAAATGACTGCTTGGTAAACAAGTGCTAAGAATCGGTCAGCTTTGTTTTGAAATAATGATATTATGCTATGATCAGTCATATTCCTCAAATCAAGGATATGTATAGTAAATTTATGTAGATTTTTTCACAAATTGCTAAACAAACAATCTTTTCCTCAATATTATGTTTTTAATCCATGCAGTCATTCAAAAGTTTCAAATACGACAATACCAAACAAATAAAAAAGAACTGTAAGTTTTCTACTTCTATGTACACTTTTTTGTGATAACGGTACGAAAAAAAACCACAAAAAATAAATGCTTATCCAACTGTTTAAGACTTCTTAAGCAATGATATATAAAAAAAAACAAAAAAAAAATAACAGGATTATCAGACGTGTTGAATGTTGTTGTGAAATACATATGTAGAATGTTAACGCAGATAGTCGAAAGCGTTTAAGTGAACTTTATTGTGAGTATTACAAAACATGTTAACAGTAAATCATTACGGGAAGACATATTTTTTATATATCATAGCAGTTGAATCAACAAACCAACATATTAAATGTCTCAAATTAGATAAATGTTGTTATTATTAAGGTTAACGCAACAATAACCGATCGTTCGTGAAATTATATTAAATTATGAGCTAGTGATTTACCATAACACTTTATCAATACTGTGACGTTGAAAATTGCTAAATGTTGAAAATTCTCATTAATGGTTAAAACATAAGCCAAAAACTGTTCAGACTGAATCTAACCAAATAATGAAACCCATTCCAAACTCATACAACATTAGAATTTATAAACATGTAATCTGGAATATAAAACAGACAACACTTGAAAAATATATATAAAAAAGTAACGTAGCTAGAATAGCTCAAAACAGTTAACGTTTTGAGTTTATTGCTTATTATTTATCCCGTTTAGTCTGCCTGATTAGAATCCTGCGGTGAGCACAACAATGCTTTTAGCAGCAAAAAGAATGATAAAGGGTAAATATGGAACATATATCGGGTTAGTTTTTGATACTTCGTTACAGTCATCACGACCTCTGACACTTGTTTGATTTTTTCTTTAAAACAAAAAGAATTTTCATAGTTTCTAAAAGTAAAGAGCCTTTAACTGCCGTTCTACGCATGATTGTCCCATGTTCAAAAAAGTGCAACTGAGCAAAAGGCGATTGAAAATTTTCGACCGTTTTTTGTGTTTTTACGCATAATTGTCCCGTGGGTCAATTACACCCCATAAGTTCCTAATCATCCCACTTAGCAGTTTATCACTCTTATTTGTAATCTTGTAATCCTCTTGTTACACAGCAGATAAACAAGACACAATATTTCGTAAAACTAATAATTTCATGATAGAAAATACTTGGTAGGACAATGAATCGGACATTACATCTGGGCGGAGAAACGACGCTGGATGGAAAACCTTTTCTGATCGCGATTTAATACGCGCCGATCCCTGTTTTGCCTTATGGAATTGGAAGTTTAAAAATATGTCGAGGACTCGTCTGGTTCTTGCTCTATCTTTAGGCGAGGCCTAGTGACCTCGGAATTGGACCGCAAGGAGTTTTGTCATTCTGAAATGGGTCACTGGAATTCCCAGTCAAAAAAATCCTAATCCTGAAACGGAATCTAATTAGAATCATACACAAATTCCGTTTTAAACGCAACAACCGGTGCAAACACGGAACCGGTTGTTGCGTTTGAAATGGAATATGTATACGATTATAATTAGATTCCGTTTAAGAATTCAAATTGAGCTAACCGAGAAGCAGCGCTAGGGCTAATACCACCTAATACCCGGGACTGAGGTATGTGGTATCAGCATAATCAAGTCTGATACAAATTATGCATTCCCATAATTGCGCTGCCGGCGAGCGGATATTGGATTGGACCAAACACACACACACACACACACACACAGAGAGAGAGAGAGAGAGAGAGAGAGAGAGAGAGAGAGAGAGAAAATAGTTGGTGGGACAATTATGCGTAGAAGTACAACCTTGGGAAAAACATACTTGTTGTTGTTTTCACTGAGTTTACGAACAAGTACTAGATTTTATCTGTTTTTCGAAAAATAAACGTCAAACTAAACCTAAAAATGACAAAAGGTCAGAATCGACAAAAAATGACATGGGACAATTATGCGTAGAACGGCAGTTAACCCTTCGGATGTCACGGGTTTTGGCGTTTTAATACAAATGTCCCTACAAAGTGTGTACACTGTGGTGCCGGTGGTTAAGTTTAGGTTCAAGGTTAAATGCAGATGACCAATTCAAATCAACTTATGCTGATGACTCGAAAAGTGAACGAGAATCAATCGACAAACGGCGTAGGTTCTAGTGGCGCTTAGGACCTGTTGAAAACTAACCCGGGATATCTACGAGCCGCATGATCCTATTTATCTAACTCTGCTTGTGTTAATTCTCTGAAAGGCATCATTCCCGATTGGTCCCGATACATATCGATAAAAAATGGGTTTATTTGTGTTGTTTGCAAAAGCATTTTACATATCGTGATTATATTTTCATTTCAATTTACTATTTCTGGACCCTGATTTCAGAACCATCATTGACAGTCATTGCCCTAAAAGTGAGGGACACCTTCTACGGCCTCAAAGATGTTTTCATTATTTAAAATAATTTTTGTTTATTATGTGCTTCCATCTACGCTTTTGTTATGAAACTATAAGTTGTGAAACTATAAGTTGTGAAAATGCTGTCTGAAAGTAACATAATAAATGACGTAAACTAAATTGAAACAAATCCCACCTAAAGTATTGTACATGAATTATATTGGAATGGTACAAAGTTATTTTTCGAAATCCTACGGAATTACAATAGTTCAGATAAAACTTATTCACACCGATAATTAAACGTTGCTATGGATTTTTTTTAAATAACTTTGAACTATTCGCAATATTCTTTTTAAGATACTTCTAACAATCTTGAAGACAATTTAGACTCAGTCAATAAGACAAGTGCAGCATATTTTATCAAACTAATGAATTAATAAATTTCATATCAATCAATTTCGATAATCAAATGGATAATCAACCCAAATCAAACTTAATGATAAGAATGTATCTACAAATCAAATCGATTATAAATGAATAACAATGATTGAAACATGTTTAAGAAAAAATAAATCGTTAGAACTATTTATAGACGTATATATTTAGTGATCAATGTATTATTGTAAATAAAAAAATGCCAAAAAGCAATGCATTGTTTTTTTTTCATATTCAATCCTTATGTAATCTAATGTAATCAAATCAATTGATGAAACATTTCTGGTAATAAATCTAGTAGGTATTGCACCCCAGTCAAATCAATCCGAATCCTGAAACGGAATCTAATTAGAATCGTATACAAATTCCGTTTCAAACGCAACAACCGGTTCCGTGTTCGAACCGGTTGTTGCGTTTGAAACGGAATTTGTATAAGATTCTAATTAGATTCCGTTTCACAAAATATTTGCACACTGAAAATCATATCATATCATGAAAATCAATGTAACCTCCGGTGTACCACAACCCAGTAAACTCAATCGGAATTCTGAAACGGAATTCAAGTGTAGTGCTTATTGGCAACTGGGCCGGGCTCAGCGGAACAAATTGGCTGTACTTGACCCGCGCCTTTGACGCAACATCCGGCTTTTGAACCCATCCGATTTTGGCGGGCTCAGCCGCAGGTTCGCGTCCCTTTTTCCCTCGATTGAGGTTTTGAAGCGCGACTGTGTTTCAAATGTAGGTGGCGCCAAAATGAGGTTACTTGCCAAAAATCGTATTTCTTTCTGCTGGATTGAAAAACAAATTCGCTTATTTCTCATGATTCCCTGCATCAATCATAATGAAACTGGTTGCAAAAGCCGAGAAAAAATTTTTGCTTTAAAATAATGAACATCGATTTTTGGGCGCGCAAAAATTTGTAAACTTTTTCTTCAAAAAACATATTTCAGAACACGAAAAAATAGTTTCCCCATATATATCAAAGAAATAAACAGTTACATGGTTGATAACAGATGTGTTAACGTATATTTAAGGTTTGTGTGCAAAGTGAAAAAAAAACAAGAAAAAACACAAATCAGGATTGTGAGATGGATTTTTGCGGTGTTCGTTTTGTGCTGTATTCGGGATCGTGAAAATCAGGAGTGAGTCGCGCTGTAGTTATAAAACAATATGGATCTTGAAAATTATTCATATCAATCGGTGAGTTATTGTGTGCTTCAAGCCCTTTCTTCATCATCGCTGATTGGATGGCAAGTTGACGATTGATTTCGTTAGGTTTATCGCGTAACAAAATTATTTTGATTCATCAAGAACGTCGTGTGGTGCGCGAGTCTTTTTTGTGTTGAAAAGACCTTCCCATAGCTCCGTAGCTCGGAGGGCTCGACGTCGGTTGTTTGTGTGTTAAGCCCTCTCCATAGCATCGTAGCTCGAGAGGCAACGATAATCAATACCTTATCTAGCTAACAGAAAGAAGATCGGAAGGCACTTGATGGTTGAGTTCGTCGCGTCTATTCCGTAACAAATTCATGAACTAAATGATTATATAATAAAAAATCAGACTACGCTATCATTGCAGCATTGCGTTTAACACCACATTTTATAAATAAATATTATTTGGTTTTATCTTTACACAGCCGGCTGTCTAAGATTATAACATTTCATTAAAAATTTAACAACAGTTAAACGGGTGTCTGTTTGGGTACGTCAAATTCACTTCGACCTGTCTCCCTATTTAGGATCTCTAATCCATACATGCTGTTGATAAGGAAAATACCACTTGATAGTCGAAGCCTATGATCAGTAGTGCTGAAAGGATAAGTCGGTTCTGTTCAGCAACGGAGAAGGACAACCATGTCGTCGGGTGGTCTCTCATACTCATGCGACCAGACGGGACCATTTGAGGTTATGTAAATTCAGACCATTTTTCCATCTTGAAAATTCCTAATCCACAAGAAAGGTTTTCTCATATGCTTTCTAAAAATATATAACATGTAAGGGTTTCATGAAAAAAACACCCTTTTTGCCATAATTTTAATTTAATATGAAACAGTTTTTTTAACATAACTTTTAAAATACATGAGAAAACTGCATGAATTTAAATAGCAACTTAGGGAACGTTAAGACGGATCGATTAAAACCATTCCGGCCAAAATCGGTTGAGCCTGTGACAAGATATTCCAGTGACATTGATTTGGTACACAGCTGGTGATTCTGAGTCGATATGTACAAATGAAGGTAGGTCTAGGAGGTCTAATTAACCCAGTCACGGCGTTCTCGCAGGATTCTTAGAGAAATCTTACAGAGCGAAAATAATCTTACTAGAACGCTGCCATCATCCTGCTAGATTTTCTCAAGAATTCTTTGAGAATTCTAGCTCAAATGCAATAACCGGTTCTAGCAGAAGCCGGCGAAATCAACCGGTTCTGTAAGAATCCTGCTAGAATGCTGCTAGAACTATTCTGACAGGCCATTCTGCTAGAATTCTGTGAGAATTTTGCTAGATTTAAATGGCCAGGATTTTTGTGAGAATCTTGCTAGAATTCTCCTAGAATTGTTTAAGATTGGTATGTGTGAAATGTTAGTGGCCAGATATGTTTAATCAAAATAAAACATTAGTTAATAGAGTATGACATGTAATTTATTATTTTAAACATACATTGTTTGTACTCACAGCAGAAACTGGAATCGACGGAAGGATGTCGTTCTCCGAAAAGGACTTGATCACGAAGAACCAGGCCAGGAAGGCCGTGTCGAGCTTGTCAAACGTGGGCGGATTGTTGTTTCCGTTGGTTGATCAGGTCGGGCACTGTAGGAACTTCTGCAACGGCACTCGGTTTCGGACGGTTTGACGGCGGCTACTGCTGACTATCTGGCGTTTGTCGCGGCTGCGGGGCCGATTAAACTGGTTGGTGATAGCATGGTCCGTTTTGACGGACCCGATCCGGTTGATCCTGCGGAGGAGGACCTTGCGACCGTATGTGCTGAGGCGGTGGCGGCGGCGACTTTTGAAATGACCAGCTTGCTGTTGACGCACCGGGGACTAAGGCGGTTGCTGCTGTTTCTGATTATGGTACGACTGACGTGGCCCCGAAAAGTTGGTCCGGGTGTTTTGCTGACCACCCTATTGATATTGCTTGGCCAACCGTTGGTCAACGAGAGTTTGGCGCTCCTGGTGGTCCCATGTTTTGCTGATGTTGCTAAAGATGATGGCGATGGCGATCCTTCAATCACTATTTCAAACGCACTTTCAACTGTTTGTTTACATAAGTAAACAATCTAAACAACACAACACTTCTCCCAACACTTAACAACGAAAATCAGCAGCCGCCGATTAAATAACAACACCCACCGAAGCTCGTTGAAAACTGACTGATATGTCAAATTCGAAATAAATTCCTTCAGATGCAAACCGCCACGGCAAACAGCCTTTGGCTCGCCGCGGAGATTGAGGGGCGAACGATATTGAAACATTTCAGCGATCAGTTTGAACCGCCCAGGCGATGCGCCCATGGCACGCCAAGGCGGATGGAGGGCGGACGAAATTGAAAAATTTCAAATGTCAAATTTCAACCGCCCAGGCGGCCCGTTCTCGGTCCGCCAGGGCGGTTCTAGGGCGGACCACACTATCAGTAACGGCCGCCGAAGCGTAACGTCCGCACTGAGTTAATGTGGGACTGAACAAAAATCAATTTCTCCGATTTTGATTTTCTAGACTGCTGAGATGTGTACCGCGTGTACCACGTTACGGGGTCAAAAATAAATAGCCAGTGTACCCTCTCATTTCCCTTCTCTCTGGTGTCGTGCTTGAGGTTGTGGAGGCGATGGCATTTGGTGATCAGTGCTTCCAAAGTGCATGCGCCTTCCGCGTTGACCTCGAGCATGGACAGGAGTTTCGTGCGGATGTCGGCATCTTTTGAAGAGCGCAAACCGCAGATGAACAGCAGGCTCTTGAATTGGTCCGCCGTGAGCTGCTTGATTTCGAACTTGAATTGGTCCGCCGAGAGTTTCTTGAGTTCGAAGTCCTCGCAGTGCTTGTTGACGTTGCCAGCGTATGTCACGAAGTCGTCCGACTCGCTCTTGGACAGTTGAAAGCACTGGTAGCGTTTGCTGAACAGCGAGGCTTGGACACTGAAGAGCTCGGTCAGCTTCTTCACCGTCTCCTTGAACTCGTTGTCACGGGGATGCTTCGGGAGCACGAAGTTGACGTACTTGTCGTGCACGGCCACGTTGAGGCTTCTCAGCAGCAACCGGACTTTAGCTGCGTCGTCGAGCTTCACGCCGTCCTTGAGGAAGAGGTCTTCGTACTTGCGGTACCACCGGTCAAATACGAGACCGTTGTCGGGATCGTAGACGAACTCCCGGATGTTGGACGCCAGCGTTTCGATGATGAATTCCGGACCGTTTGAAGTCCGACTGGAACCGTCTTGCAGGTTGAAGCGCTCCAGCATCTCCATCATCCTCGCGTTTTGGGCCTCCAGCCGCTCGTTCTGCTGCAGAAGTCGCTCGTACAGCAGGTTACCGTCGGGCTGAATGTTGTCCCCTTCCGGCATTCTTGAGATCCGCAACTCTTCTTCGAGGTTGAAAATTTTGAGTTTTCCTCGTCGCCAATGTTGTATTTCGTGAGAGATTGATTTTATTGCTTCTTGTTTGTTCGAGTGTCAGAAGTGGAATGGTGAATGAATGCTTGAATGATTGATGGTTGCTTCGATTGCTTGAATGGGTTGCTTCGTTAGTCCAGGGTGTGCAACAGTTAAGGTAAGAACAAGATTGTCCGTCAGGACTGAACGCAAACGCAAAATTTTGCGCCTGTCATCATAGCCTGCCAGTCATCGACCATTGAACAAAGCAACCCCTGCAGATTGTTCGACTGACAGTTGATGGAAAAATCGAACTGGCACAGCGTTCTGCGTTCACCACTGCGTCGAACGGACAATCTTGCTCTTAGCTTTAAGTATTTAAAAAGTTATGCCAAGAAAAAGATTTTTGTAGATACAAAAAAGGGTGATTTTTTGCCTAACCTCAAAAGGCCGTTTACGTGTTGTTTACGTGCGAGAGTCACGCTAGATGCGAAACGCCCGGTTGCCACATTGCTTTAAATGAGAGTCTGTTTTCTGGAAAAGTCTGTATCAGGTATATATTTTTTCATAAACTTACTTTCATTATTACTTTGTAAATGTGAGGAAGGCACCACCCACCTAATGGTAGATTAAGAAACGTTTTTAGTTTGCACCCCGTTGGTTGGTCAAAGTCAAACTAAAAAGTGACGAACATTTTCATGTTCAGTATCAACAACCATGAATTTTGATACCCATACTGCTACAACTCGTATGGTTCTGTAAATGTCTTCCCAGGCCCCGGGGGAACCTTCTGAGGGCACCGGCCACTCCAGGTTTTGCCCACCACTGTCGAAAAGGCAATTTTCATGTTTAGTATCAGAAACGACATGCCAGTGGAGGAATTAGCTGCCGAGCTAAAAGTTTTGAAACTGGATGTGTTGGCCGTGCACAAAATGAGCCGACGCAACAAAGACATCAAGTACCGTGACCAGCTCTACCTGCTGCATTTGGCTAAGGGATCGACGACGCTTCCTGAGCTGAAGGCAATTCGAGCGGTTTTCAACATTATCGTGTCGTGGGAGCGATACCGACCAGTGCATCGTGACGTCACACAATGCTTCAACTGCCTGGGTTTCGGGCACGGAGGTAAGAACTGCCACCTGAAGCGTCGTTGCGCCAAATGTGGTACCGATGCGCACATCACATCCCAGTGCATCCAAGATTCGCTGGTGAAGTGCCTCAACTGCAACGGTGAGCACTCGTCAACCGACCGAAAGTGCCCCAAGAGAGCTGAGTTCGTGAAAATTCGGCAGCAAGCATCGACGAAGAATCAGCCTCAGCGTCGTAGAACTCCTCCAGCCCTGGTGGAGGAAAATTTTCCACCTCTTCAACCGCGACGCCAGGTCCCGAACTTGGCACCGTTGCCGTTGGATCCCAGGAAGAGAGCTGAGATGAATCATCCACGGCCGGGTTCCAGCCAGGAGCCGAGACCGCCACCACCGGGCTTCAGCCAGGAGCCAAGACCAACCCAAGAACCAGCAGTTGAGGAAAATGGTAATGATCTTTACACCTCAACCGAACTCCTCAATATTTTCAAACAGATGTCCGCTGCACTGCGTGGATGCAAAACCAAGACCCAGCAGATTGAAGTGCTGACCTCGTTCGTCATCCAGTATGGATCGTAGGTCCATCAAGCTGCTGAATTGGAACGCTTGCTCCATTAGGAGGAAGAATTAAGAGCTGGTGGATTTTCTTCGCGAGAAGGAGATCGACGTAGCCGCCATCACGGAAACTCATCTGAAGCCCGGTGAAAAAGTTTATCTGCAAAACTACAAGATCGCGACGCAGCTCGATAGGACCACCTCTGGAGGAGGAGGTGTGCTTGTCGCTGTTCATCGTGATCTCAAGCCACGCCGGCTGCCACACTTTAAGCTGGACATCATCGAGGCCGTTGGAGTGGAAATTCCCACTTCGGTTGGCCCAGTACTCTTCATTGCTGCATACTGTCCACGTCAGGTGAATGCCAGAGATGGTTCAGCAGCAAAACTGAAGAGCGATATCCAGAAGCTGACACGGCGGAGCGCAAAGTACATCATCGCTGGTGACCTCAACGCGAAGCATGAAGTTTGGGGCAACAGCAGGAGGAATCGGAACGGAGTGATTCTGCACAACGATCTGCAAAACGGATACTACAACGTTGTGAGTCCGGATCGTCCAACGAGGGTGGCTCGGTCTGGGAATCACTCAATCATCGACTTCTTCATTACCAATATGGCTGAGAACGTGGCTCATCCTGAGGTGTTTGAAGAGTTGAGTTCTGATCACTATCCGGTGGTTGTGGAGGTTGGAGCTTCCGTTACTCCGCAGCGGCAACCAACCCGGAAAGATTACCACAACGTTGACTGGCAGCAGTTTCAGCAAGTGGTCGACAGCAACATCGACTATGATCAACACCCGGAAACTTCTGCCGATATTGATCGTTCGCTGGAGGTGATCCAGCAGGCTATCAACCAAGCAGAGGCTGCCAACGTTCGAGAGGTTCCTGTTAATTTTAAGGTAACTGATATTGACGTAGATACTAAACACTTGATTAGACTTAGGAATGTTTATAGGAGACAATATCAACGGACTGGGGACTATGACAAAAGATTTCAGTGAACAATTTGAACAAAATCATACAAGACCGACTTGACAATATCAGAAATCAAGAATTTTCAAAACATGTAAGCCAGCTTGGGAATTATTCAAAACCATTTTGGAAACTTTCAAAAGTTCTTAAAAACAAACCAAAGCCTATTCCTCCTCTTATTGTTGAGGATTCTCCTTTGATTACATCCGAGGAAAAGGCAAATGCACTTGGGCTTCATTTTGTTAGTTCACATAATCTTGGCGCTTCCATGACCAGCCGTAAAGAAACATCAGTTGCCAATAGTATTTCAACAATCAATGACTCTACCTTTGAATTTCCTGCAGATTCCCATGTTTCTGGTGAGGAAGTCAAAGTTGCAGTTAAACAAATGAAAAATATGAAAGCTCCAGGCTTTGATAACATTTTAATCTAGTGTTGAAAAAACAGAGTGATCAGTTCTTTCAACATCTAGCCAATATTTTCAATAAATGTTTGCAACTTGGTTACTTCCCCACCAATTGGAAACTGGGCAAAGTCATACCAATTTTGAAGCCTCAAAAGATCCAACATCGCCAACAAGTTATCGTCCCATTAGTCTTTTGAGTAGTCTGTCCAAACTCTTTGAGAAGGTCATCTATTCAAGGCTTTTGGATTTTACCAACGATAATAATATAATTTTGAATGAGCAGTTTGGCTTCCGAAAGGGACATAATACTGCTCATCAGCTTACGAGAGTAACTAAAATCATCAAGCAGAACAAGCTTGAGTCTAAATCAACTGCTATGGCTTTGTTGGATGTTGAGAAGGCTTTTGACAATGTTTGGCATGATGGTTTGATACATAAACTGTATTTATACGGTTTTCCAATGTATCTTATCAAAATTATCCAGCACTATCTTTCGGAGAGATCGTTCAGGGTTTTTCTGAATGGGATTGCTTCTGGATTATTCAACATTGATGCTGGGGTTCCCAAGGAAGTATTCTTGGCCCACTTCTGTACAATATTTTTACATCTGATTTGCCTACTCTTCCTGGTAATGGTGTGTTGTCACTTTTGCTGATGACACTGCCGTTATTTATAAGGGTAAAATAACCAGATATTTAGTTGGCCGTCTTCAGAAGGGTCTTGACGTTCTTTCCGAATACTTTGGCGACTGGAAAATTCGCATAAATGCAGCCAAAACTCAAACCATCATTTTTCCACTTTCCAAATCGGCCAGATTTGTCCCAAAGGATGATGTTTTGATTAAAATGAATGATGTTTCGATACCCTGGTCAAAGGAAGTTGTCTATTTAGGTCTCATACTTGACTCGAAACTTTTGTTTCGGCAGCATGTAGATAAAATATTGAACAAGTGCAGCATTCTCATCAGGTGTTTGTATCCTTTAATTAACAGAAAATCAAAGCTATCTTTGAAAAATAAGCTAGCAGTTTACAAACAAATAATTTACCCCGTTATTGAGTATGCAGTACCTGTTTGGGAGTGTTGCGCTAGAACTCATAAATTGAAGCTCCAGCGTGTCCAAAACAAGGTACTCAAAATGGTTTTGAATGTTCCTGGCTGGACAAGATCAAGTGAGGTTCATGAATTAGCAGAATTAAAAACGTTGGATCAGAAGATTCAAGAGAAATGTTTGAAATTCAGGGAAAAATGTGCTATTTCTGAATACCCCTTGATTCAAGGATTGGTTTAGTTTATGGTAAGATTAAGTTAGTTTTAGGTTAGGTTATGTTTTCTTAACATTTTTTTTCCTCATTGTACCTAGTGTTACAAAAATGATAAATCATATACTTTTAAAGTTATAAAAATGAACAGTGTTTAAATCACGAAAAGCAAACTAAAGCTGAAGAGCCACAGCTGACCACTTATTATGTAAACCAAATTCAAAAAAAAAAAAAAAAATTCCTCGAATTTTGATACCCATATTGCCAAACCCCGTATGGTTCTGTAAAAGGCCCCGGGGGAACCTACTTCATTTCCGCCAAACCGCTTCGTAGCGAACTTTACTTCTTAATCTTAATCTTGTCATCGAACCTGTAAACAAGTTCGATGACGAAGTGCACTTTGTTCAACACATTTTTGTCGGTTATTTGGTAAGTTATTCAAACAAAATGGTAGTGTGCCAAGATAACTTACTTATCCTTTTTAACAGGCACCAGATTGAGATGGTTCCGAGAAAACCAGAGCACCATAATCAACATAAACGGCCATTGGCCTATGCTACGCGGAAGCATTCCAGAAACAAAAGGTAAGCACTGGAGCAGAAGCTAGAAACAGCAAAGCCGGATTGTTTATAAGAATTTTTTATTTGCAGGTGGTCCCGAGATTTTCCACGCAACGCAATGTTCCAGGGCCATCCGTTCCTCAACGATTGAAGTGACCATTAAGGTAAGTGTAGAATTTAAAAGTCAGTGATAGTGCATGTTTTGCTTCCATTTGTTGTAATTAAAAAAATGAATAAATTTGATTTTGAAACGCGTTTTTAGTTTGAAAATAAATAGAAATATCCTAGGAAATATCTTACTAACTGCTTCTAGCAAAATTCTAGCAGGATTCTAGCAGAAATTTCCTGCCAGTTAATTCTATCAAGATTCTAACAAAATTCTAGCAGAATGGGCTGTCAGTTCGTTCTAGCAGCATTCTAGCAGGATTCTTACAGAACCGGTTGATTTCGCCGACCTCTGCTAGAACCGGTTATTGCATTTGAGCTAGAATTCTTTGAGAATTCTGGCAAAGAACTGGCAGGATGATGGCAGCTTTCTAGTAAGAATAATTTCGCTCTGTTAGAATTCTGTAAGAATTTTGCTAGAACGCCGTGACTGGGAGGTTGTGGCCACTACCCAGTCACGGTGTTCTCACAGGATTCTTACAGAATTCTAACAGAGCGAAAGTATTCTTACTAGAACGCTGCAATCATCCTGCTAGAACTTCGCGAGAATTCTCAAAGAATTCTAGCTCAAATGCAATAACCGGTTCTAGCAGAGGTCGGCGAAATCAACCGGTTCTGTGAGAATCCTGCTAGAATGCTGCTAGAACTGTTCTGACAGGCCATCCTGCTAGAATTGTGTCAGAATCCTGCTAGAATGAGCTAGCAAAATTTTCTGCTAGAATCCTGCTAGAATTTTGTCAGATTTCTTTTCTTCTTGATGACTGTCATTAAAAAAAACAATTACAGAATATAACTTTGATTTCATTTATTTCTTCATTTCTTTTCACAAAAACACATCAGCTTCACCTCCTGCTATCTTGTGTCCTTGAATGACTGCAACATGCCTGTTTCTGCCTTTTGTGGTGAGTTTCTATAGGGCTTCAATCCGGCCATTTTCCGTTGAGAACCTATGACAAAATGATAACAGAATAATTACAATTTGTTTGATTGTGGAAAGTTAGCAAGGGGGTTCAGGACAATATTACGCCGGAGGAAAACAATACGAGAACATAACCTCAAAAGCTTCCGAAGGTTTCCCGACTACGGACTATCCGTCGTTTTTTTTTTGTGCAGAAATCTATTAAAATCTTCATTGATAGCTTATTTTTTTAACCATCTATGCGCCACTTTCAGCAACTTACCTTGTGTAAAAATAAAGTTGCTCGTGAAATACAAAGAACTTTTGTACTCTAAAGGCACCGAAAAAATGAAAGATGGCCGAGGAAAATGTGATTGACCACGAGGTTGGCGAAAATGACGTCATTTTCGACAGATTTTTTCTGTTAGAACATTCTGGCAAAATGCTAACAGGATTCGAACAGGCCTGCTAGAATCATTCTAGCAGGATTCTAGCAGAACCAATTCAGCCAGAAATTCTCGTGACTGGGTACTGTCGAAATGGCCATTTTCGTGTTCAGTACACTCGAACCCCGTTGGTTTGACACCAACTGTTGTCAAACGAACGGGGTCACTTTTTAGTTTGACACCCTTCTTACACGGAGTTCACACACACTACTAAACGTTTGTTTCGATAGTGTGCGTGAGCGCCGTGTAAAAAGTGACAGTTCGTCACTTTTTAGTTTGATTTTGACCTAGAGAGCCTATATGGAGAGGCGAAATGTAACTCTCAGGGTTCCAATCGAACTGTCAAATCGGGGTTCCAATCGAGCAACAAGATCATGCAAGAACAAGGTTGGAATCAATTTAAAATAGTTTTGGCATAAAAACGAGACTTATAACAATTACAAGTATTGTAAAATTGTTGTTGATAATAATCTGGCAGTTTTTGTTATGTTTGTGTTTGTTCGGTATAAGAAAAGTGCCAGCTCGAAAGAAAAACTACAAGTTTTTCAACCTAAAATTTGAATGACTTTGGGTGTTTGAAATTTCTCCCAGAACATTTCATTTCCCTATGTAGGTCCCTATTTTGACCAACCCACGGGGTACAAACTAAAAAAGTGTCAAACGAAAAAGTGACCAACCACCGGGGGTTGAGTGTAGAGAGCCTATATGGAGAGGCGAAATGTCACTTTCAGGGTTCCAATCGAACTGTCAAATCGGGGTTCCAATCGAGCAACAAGATCATGCAAGAACAAGGTTGGAATCAATTTAAAATAATTTTGGCAAAAAAACGAGACTTATAACAATTACAAGTATTGTAAAACTGTTGTTGATAATAATCTGGTCGACGATCTGGTAGTTTTCATTGTATTTGTGCTTGTTCGGTACAAGAAAAGTGCCAACACCAAAGAAAAACTACAAGTTTTTCAACCTAAAATTTGAATGACTTTGGGTGTTTGAAATTTCTCCCAGAACATTTCATTTCCCTATGTAGGTCCCTAGTTGAGTGTATCAAAAACCATGAATATTGTCACAACTCGTATGATTCTGTAAATGTTCCCCTAGGTCCCGGGGGAACCTTCTTTGAGGGCACCGGCCACCCCAGGTTTTGGCCACTACTGTCGAAATGGTCATTTTCATGTTCAGTATCAAAAACCATGAATTTTGATACCAATATTGCCAAAACTCGTATGGTTCTGTAAATGTTCCCCCATGCCCCGGGCGAACCTTCTTTGAGGGCACCGGCCATTCCAGGTTTTGCACACCACTGTCCAAATAACCATTTTTAATGAGAACCGCCACATCATGGCGACTTTCACTGGTCCGCTTCGCTCGAATTACCTCCTTCTACTGCTGCTGGTTCTTCCTTCTTGTTTTGGTGGTCCTCTTCTTCTGTTGGCTGCTGCTGCTTAGTCCTCCGCGCCGGCCCGATGTGCAAATCAATCCGAATTCTGAAACGGAATCTAATTAGAATCGGAATCTAATTAGAATTGTACACAAATTCCGTTTCAAACGCAACAACTGGTTCGAACACGGAATAGATTCCGTTTCAGAATTCGGATTGAGTTAACTGGTCAATTTTTCTCTGGGGGGTAGAGACCTAAATAGGATCTCTAGGGGGTTACGAAATCAACACGCAACATTTCTTGACTACGTTCCTTCCGATCTGCATACCGTACTTTAACGTGAAGACTTCCATCATTGTCATGATTTTTCGTTCAAAGATATATCTTATATAAGGGTCATTCCACCCGAAGCGGAACAGCACTTGAAAATTACCATCTCCGATTCTGCTCAAATTTGGCAGAGCTGTTGAGACTATCAAAACATGCAAAAATCCCGAATTTCATCCAAATCGGACCACCCCCTCCATTTTTGTACCCTCCCAAAAAAATCGACTTTTTGGCGATTTTTGAGCAAAACCCCTATCTTCAAACGACGATAACTCAGGAACCGCAAATCTTAGAGGGTCGGTCTTAGACTCAATTTTGAAGGAAATTGGACGTAGAATCCATTTCCGTGGTCAAAATTTAGATTAAAATATGTTTTCTACCTGTATTGCGTAATTGAAAACTTTAAATGGCCGTATCTCAAAACAGCCCTATTTATTTTTTAAATTTGACCTCACCATCGTATTCCCCGGCCAATTTTACATAAGAATCACTTATCGACAGAAAGGAATATGTTTCGTTCCAGAGATTTCGAATTTTAAAGTTTTGAGTATTTGTGATTACCTAAATTAGCTACACTCGCCGCATATGCTAGAAGCACTCGGGCGCGTTGATAAATAATTACTACCTGGTGTTCCGTATGATGAATTATTTTTATTTTTTTATACGATTTTGAGATAATTAATCCCTTGAACAATCTTTTTTTGTTTAAGAATTATTTATTGGGTAATTTTAAATGCATTGTTTTTGCTGATCTCAGTGTCTTTGAACCATATTAAGTAAATTTTGAACTATTAATATTTATTTGCAAATGCTACAGCGTTTTTACAATATAATTTTATCATTTTCATATCGAGTTCAGCACGAGAGCGCGTCGCAACGAGTTCAGCTTCTTGGCTGGTTGCTTTGGTTTCGTTTCGGCGCGAAGGAAAAGAGGGGAGAGAGTGAAAAGAATGAGAAGATTCCAGCCAGTGCAGCACGAGAGCGCGTTGTAACAAGATTTAAATGATAGGTTTTATTTAGTTTTTGCTGTATGAATTCCAGTTTGCTTTTTAAATTTAGCTGTTATATCCTTCAAAATATATTGATAGATAAATGGTAGATTTTGGTTCGGTCGGCTGTTTGAGTTTAAAATTCTTTCTTCTATTAAATCACATTTCGCATTCCACGAAAAATAAATCAAATGATAACTAGGCGAGGTGCATCCCCAAACAGCCGATCGCTTGTTTTTATTTTTAAAATAAAATATGTATCAGTATAAATTCAATGTAAAGTTCGAAAATCGCGATCGTCTTTCTCGTTAGTCATGTTTTTGATACACATCATAGTCGTGTTTCATTGATCTATGATATGCAATTGTTTCATGGTACGATTCGTTCTAATTTGCGTTTGCAAAATATAAATTATATTCGATCATTTGTTTCCCGCGAAATTATCTTTTACCATTTTAAATCGTACAGCATGGTGACAAATCTTGTTTCAACGCGATTGTTCAAGCCCTTCAGATAACATCATAACTTATCAGTCATCAGTAATCAGTAATTGGTCGCTCATCTTATAAAAATTAAAAGTATAAATAGTCTAAGGTCAACTCTACGTAAATATGTTACGCTGAGTATAATATTTCACCTTTTAATTACACATAATTTTGATTCTATCTTTCCGCAGCCGCCTGTCTAAGATTGAATCTTTTATGCTAAACTCAACACCAAATAACCGGGAACAGTCTCATCCGCATCATCCGATTGTTTGCCTTGAGAATACATAATACATCACACTATTAAACAAAATTCATTTATTATTGGGCCACATCATCATCCTCTATGATGAATCCTGGCCATTACCCTTTCCCACTAACAAAATCCCAAGTAGAAGTAGTTTTCCGGCACACGCGGGGGTGTGGATATCGTATAGAACCCACCCTTGGTAGCAGCCTGTGCTAACTAACATTCCCGTCCCGTTCCCTCGAGATCTACAAACTGACATGGCGGGCGCCGTTGGTGGCCAACGACTGTTTCCTATTGGCAACGGCTCTAGTTTTGATGATCGTGATGTTTTATCTTTTCAGCGCATTCATGCATGCTGTTGATAAGGGAAATATCATCATCGTTGAAGCGTATGACCGGTTGTGATGATAGAATATTATGGTCCTGTTCAGCAACGGAGAAGGACAACCATGGGTGGTCTCTCATGCTCATGCTCATGCTCAATTTTATCATTTTCATATCATTAGGAAAAATGTGAAAATAATATAATTTCATATTTTTCCTAATTCCTAATTTCTTCTTTTATTTAAAGCAAGAATAAATGTAGAGCTGGCTGTAGTAGATGAAATAATTCTCATGGGTTGCCATGTGCGGTAGCGAAATATTGCCATTCAGCAAAAACTTCAAAATCTGCCATACGGTTTGAAAGATCGATCATATAAAACCGATTTTTTATATTGTGAGCCAGTTTCATCTGAATAATTGATAATTTTTTTTTCAATTCTGATACATTTAATTTCAAAAACAAAAACATATTTTTCTGATACATGTGGACACAGCTGCATCGTCTTCCAAGATTTCGAAATGATTGACAAACAAAAAAAATCAAAAACAAGAAACTAAAAAATTTGATCTTAATCAGATCATAAATCAAATTAATCTTTGTGATTTTCTCACATTTTTCAGTTTTATACTTTGGCGTCATCCATAAAGTATGTCACGCTCTAGGGGGTGAGGGGGGGGCCTGAGCAAGTGTGACATTGAGTGTTTTAAGTATAGGAAAAGTGTGACAAAGGGGGGGAGGGGGGTAAATTTTGGCTGATTTTAGCGTGACGTACTTTATGGATGAAGCCTTTCTTTTTTCAGAAATCCTCCTCCTTAATCATGCTTCACGAGAGTTTAATTCATGTTAATTCATAATTTTTAACACGATAATGTATCGTACACTTTTTCTTAAGAAGTGTTACTTACAAGATCAATTGCAATTTCCTGCTAGCTCTGTGTGAATTCCATTCTGCCCTGTATTGCGTGTCTTGTGGGCTAGCACATAAATGCACCGTATACTTTTTTTTTTAATAGTCAGGACCCGGAGCCTGCAATCCCCGTTACAGTTTATATGGAATTCCAATAAGAATGTAACAGAAAAATCAGGCTTCGGGTCCAGACTGTTAATTTAAGATTATACAGCAGTTTCCTACTAATTAACTAATGATTATTTGGGATGAAATCTTATTTCAATAAATAAACAGGTAGCAGTTATTGATCAACGCGCCCGAGTGCTTCTAGCATATGCAGCGAGTGTAGCTAATTTAGGTAATCACAAATACTCAAAACTTTAAAATTCGAAATCTCTGGAACGAAACATATTCCTTTCTGTCGATAAGTGATTCTTATGTAAAATTGGCCGGGGAATACGATGGTGAGGTCAAATTTAAAAAATAAATAGGGCTGTTTTGAGATACGGCCATTTAAAGTTTTCAATTGCGCAATACAGGTAGAAAACATATTTTAATCTAAATTTTGACCACGGAAATGGATTCAACGTCCAATTTCCTTCAAAATTGAGTCTAAGACCGACCCTCTATGATTTGCGGTTCCTGAGTTATCGTCGTTTGGAGATAGGGGTTTCGCTCAAAAATCGCCAAAAAGTCGATTTTTTGGGAGGGTACAAAAATGGAGGGGGTGGTTCGATTTGAATGAAATTCGGGATTTTTGCATGTTTTGATAGTCTCAACAGCTCTGCCAAATTTGAGCAGAATCGGAGATGGTAATTTTCAAATTTGCATTTTTTCTTGCACACTTCAGGTGGAATGACCCATAAATTTTGCGTCGCTTTCAATATTTTGACAAAATTCCTTCAAGAAATTGTTTAGAATAGTGCCCTACACATGCTGATTCCTTTTGGTAACGATTATC
Organism: Culex quinquefasciatus; assembly: GCF_015732765.1. Taxonomy (NCBI): domain Eukaryota; kingdom Metazoa; phylum Arthropoda; class Insecta; order Diptera; family Culicidae; genus Culex; species Culex quinquefasciatus. Next base: position 69,930,881 of record NC_051861.1, on the reverse strand, counting down.
CAGTTCCTTGTAAAGTTATCGAAATCGTCATTAATCAATGATTGCTTTCAAGATCGTCGAGTCGTTCCTGACGAATCGGTCGTTTACGGTGACGGTGAATGGCAAGCGTTCCTCCGTCCACAACATCCCCTTCGGCGTGCCCCAAGGATCAGTGCTGAGCCCGACTCTCTACAATATCCTCACCTCCGACGTGCCGATGATCGATGGAGTGTCGTACGCATTCTTTGCGGATGACACTGCATACTTGGCATCGGATAAGGACCCGAAGATCGTCGTCACCCACCTACAAGCGGCACAGAACAACCTCGAGGAGTTTCAGCGGAAGTGGCGCATCAAGCTGAACGCTGGGAAAACCCAGTCCATCTTCTTCACCAGGAGGCGTGCTGCTCGGCACCTTCCCCGCAGATCGATCAGCGTCAACGGCCAGCCTGCGACGTGGGACGACGAGGTCAGGTACCTGGGTGTGGTGCACGACAAGAAGCTGAAGTACGACAAGCACGTGAACTACATCATCGGGAAGGTGGATCGGTCCACCAAGGCGCTCTACTCCCTGCTGAATCGGCGGTCGAAGCTGAGCATCAAGAACAAGTCGCTCGTGGTCAAGTGCATCATCCGTCCAATGCTGACCTACGCTGCTGCGGTCTGGGGCAGCTGCGCCAAATCGCACCGTAAGCGACTCCAGGTGAAGCAGAACAAGCTGCTCAAGATGGTGCACAACTTGGACCCGTGGTACCCGACCGACGATCTACACGAGATGGCCGGCGTCGACACCATCGACGCAAGCATCGAAAAAGCAACGAGAACCTTCAGGACTTCCTGTGGGATGTCAACGAATCCGCTCATCGAAGCACTCCTCCGTCAACAACTGTGATATTAGTCTTAAGCCAAACATAGATCTAGGGTTTTTTCTCAAAATTTATTTTCCCTAAAAGAGCATGCAGCTAGCAACATCTAAACTTAGAAACATGTACCCTCCCTGTAAAGGCTTATGAATTGATCTCAGTTGAAAGGTTCTCCAAATCTCTGAATTGCAAATGTAACATCCTGGAGCAGAACTGTTAAATTCTAATAAACACCAATTGAATTGAATTGAATCAATGATTGCTAACTAGGACGTCATTGATTGTACCACAAAATTATATAAATTTTGAAACACTTGATTTAGACCAAAAATTCTTTCAGTGGCTTCAAGAAGGCAACAACCGGCACATGCTGATTCATTTTGGTGCAGAAATTCGTCAAATTGAATTTAATACAGAATATTTTATAGTGATGATCAATTTTCTTCGAAAATGATCAACGGCTTCACCTTTAAGTAAAAAGCTGATTGCATGTTGGACATTCTTTATTGCTAAATGTTGGCTCATGAATTTACACTTTACCAGCAGTATTCCTCAGCACTTGGCAACTAAACTCAACCGTGGAATATCAGTGTCATTTCAGTTCCTTTGGTGCAACACGTTGCCATCGATTGGGTTCGTCTCCTTCGGCGGATGAAGTGAGGAATGGAAAGTAAACAGACGACTATGTTTAAAAAGAAATAGAAACTACGAAAGAATTCGCAGGCTCTGGTTTTATTTTTGGAACGATTGGTTTCTCTTTCTCATTAGCTGACAAATACAGTTTTTCTTTTAATCCATTGTTATTTTTAATTGGGTACAAGAAAGAAATGCATTAGATTGTACGGATGTCACTTTCTATGTGTGGTAAGCCATTGAGTTCTTCTTATTTTATCCATAGCAAGGATTGAAAAATCGAATGTTGATTGTTTTATGTTGAAAGAGTAAAAATAATTTAGAGCGAAAAAAAAGGAATCAAATGAGAAACAATTTACAGCTGGCCACAGTTGGAAACAACGATTTGCTTTGAGGTTTTTCCGGACTGGTTGCCATAAGATTCGACTTTTCGGACCACATCCATGCCCTCGACGATGGCGCCAAAGACAACGTGACGGTCGTCCAGCCAGGAGGTCTTCACGGTGGTAATGAAGAACTGGGATCCGTTGGTGTTGGGTCCGGCGTTGGCCATCGACATGATACCAGGTCCGGTGTGCTTCAGGATGAAGTTCTCATCCTCGAACTTGTTTCCGTAGATGGACTTGCCTCCGGTTCCATTATGGTTCTGGAAGTCGCCACCCTGGCACATAAAGTTCGGAATCACACGGTGGAAAGTGGAACCCTTGTAGCCGAAGCCCTTCTCTCCGGTGCAGAGAGCGCGGAAGTTTTCACATGTTTTTGGAGTTACATCTGTGCGTAGCTGTGGAAATAAATGATTAAAAAAAATAACGGAATTAGAAAGTGTTTTACCATCTATTTATTATTCTAATAATATATGATAAAAAAAAATAATTGACGGCAGACAAATTTGTTTAACAAGATATTATTAAATTTAAAAAATCGCATTCAACGTTTAGTCTACAATAATCAACCTCCATGTTGCACTTATACACTAAACTCCTCAATCAAAATGCTGGGGTACGCGCGCGCTAATCATTTTCTTTGATCTCTCACACACTCCATTCACTTTTAGGGAGCGTTCTTTTATTACGTAACGCAGTAGGGGGGGGGAGGGGGGGTCGGAGGCCGTGTTACGCTCCATACAAAAATTTTATAATGTGTATGGAAATTTTGTTACGAGGGAGGGGAAGGGGGTCTAAAAGTCCGATTTTTCGCGTTACGTAATAAAAGAACGCTCCCTTATGAATGGTTGACAGGGTGCATCATAACTATCAGGCATGAGTTTTTTTTTAATTTTCTTGTAAGGACACACAAAACAAAATTTGAACATCCAACGGTGTATCCCGCTCTATCCCGCCTACTCGAGCGGGTGTTTTAATTGGTATTTTGATCGTTAAATATAACACTAACGTTAAAAAGTCCAACTAACAGGGTATCGTTGTCAAATAAAATTACTATTACTATAATAAAAGTATTGATTGAATCCATTTTTTAACTGTTGCAAAAGTTTTTATGGAATCTTACTTGCTTACCCAGTCGTACACAAATTCCGTTTAAAACGCAACAACCGGTTCGAACACGGAACCGGTTGTTGCGTTTTAAACGGAATTTGTATACGATTCTAATTAGATCCCGTTTCAGAATTCGGATTGAGTTAACTGGGTTGTTGCTTTTGAAGGGGCGTCCATAAACGACGAAATTTTCTAAACGTCCATATAATTGCCCCACCTTCCTCGAGGAGCTGGGCACGCTACTGGTATTACAGTTTTCAATTGAAAATGTCTTCTAGAAGCTGTAATTGAACGTCTTCATGAAATTACATGTTGTTCCCCTATAATTCCTAATAGCTGTGGTTGACTTGAATATTATTCTAGCAAGTCGTAAACAATAAAAATTGTGCTCTGGACTAATAGAGTTATCTAAGCCCGCTCTCACGCACACTAGCACGCCATTTGTTTTGCTGGACGGTACAAAATTTAACCTCAATCTTTTTCGTGTACGTACACGCAATACATGCGCACGTAGATAACTCTATCGAGAAATTAAAAGTGAGAGTGTGTGCAACATGGAGTTAAACTTTCTGTGCAGTTGCTGTGAAGGTTCCCATGGCACTTCGAAAAGTTTAACTCCATGTTGCACGCACACACTCTCACTTTTAATTTCTCGATTACATTCGATTGGTTTGTGTAAGTGAACTTTTTTAAGTTAGACCAACACACACATACAAGAAAAAACGCTACCGGCGAACTGACCTGCGGCCTGGCCCACGTCAACTTAACATGATTTTCTGTATTCCAAAATCGATTCAATTAAAAAAATTATTCTAATTCAAATCTACTGAAAATTTTGTATACTGTATTGTAAGGCCACTGGAAAAGGAAAAAAACGTCGCATGAATCAGAAACTGTTGACCAGCTGCATATTTAATTACCTGTCATGACTTGTAACATTTATTTTTTCACATGTGTGTAATCTAGTAGTATTGCAGTAGTATTAAAAGACTGCAAACAACCATGCTAATCAATTTCTCATCGACTTTTCATTGCTGAACCCAGTAGCCATCGCAGCTCAGTTTTCATCAGGAAAATTATCGATTTTTGTGTCCCCAGACAAACGCCGCACGATAGATACGACCTTCAAAAAATTGCATCAGATTGTGGCGATGCTGATAATATTTTTCGCTCTCAACTATAATTTAAACCATTTTCATATATTTCTCTAGAATGTTCCAAAAGCCAGATAAGCAACTGAAACCGGTAAACGAAGTAGGCGTTAAGTGCCACTTCAACTCTGAGTGGGTGCGTTCAGCATGGAGGTAAATTTTCTGTGAATACCATGTGTTTATTCACAGCAGCTCGACAGCCAAGTTTAAGTCTGGACTTACCTCAATGATGATGCGTCCGAGCGGCTGGTTGTCAGCGCTCAAATCGAAAAAACAACGCGGCAAGCCCATTTTTTCAGCTTTTTTAGTAGCGAAACTACACACTTGCAAGACTCCAAAAATACTAGAATTCGTCCTGATCCCGGCACCGAGCGTCTTCGATGCTGTCTGTTTGATGAATGCAGCGAGTAAAACCATGGCCGGATACTGACAACCGCAAATCTGAAAAAACGCAAACTTGATGAACTCTGAATGAACATTCATGCCGATAAACCTTGCGTCCAGTGATGCCAGATACTATTGTAGATATTGTAATTTCTAATCCGGCGAATAAAAAAGGTGAAATTTATCCACTTCCAAGTCCAGTTCGAATAAACCCACTAAGAATTTGGGCTCGAGCCTCGAGTCGATCTGGTTCGAGTTCGAGCCTGAATCTTCGTTTTGTATAATGGAGTACCCGACGCGATTGGTAGTGAGCAATGTATTTCTTATGGAGCGAACTGTCAAACTACCAGTCGAATCGGGTATTCCAATGGACTAACTGTACCATCCAACCGGGTCTAGCTCATCTCCCCGAATTCCAGTTCCCCGAATTGGCCACATCCCCGAATACCACTTCCCATAATCAGCCACATCCCCGAATATCATTTCTCCTAATCGGCTACACTGAAAATATGCCACACTGTTTATTCAAGTGCCCAAACACTTGAATGATTGAATAAAGCCACATCGTAGATCTAATCGGTTTGTGTTTCAACATCAATCCAAACCACCATCAAATGCAAGTGTTTGGGCGATCGACTTATTGGTAGTTATTTTCATTCGGGTGGCTCAAACTTTTCAAGTGTTTTGCTTATGAGTTTGTCCCACCGTCTTGAACTATTCAAAGTGATGAGCAAAACACTTCTGGAGTTTTTTATTGAAAAGGTCCAATAAACCAAATTTTTAATTTTTGCTTTTTGGGTGTTTTTTAATACCCCTGACTCAAGGTGGTTTCAAAAACCCCCAAAAAGCAAAAACTGGAAATTTGGTTTATTGGACATTTTCAAAAAAAAAACTCCAGACTTGAAATTTATCTTAAGATCTACCCAAAACAGGCACTATTCAAAGTGATTACGTGATTATCTACTTGAATTTAATGTGTTTCACTGATTGATTGTAGCGCGACTTTTATCGATGGCTAGAAGCGAGGCTAGAACGAATAGCACAAAAAACTCTTCCGTATTCAACTGGCCGGCCGGCGCAGTGGTAGCGTGCACGACTTGCAAGCGAGTATCTGTATATCGCTTGTACGTACTTTTATTTTTCAACACCATTTAAAATTCAAAGGGCTTTTGTTAATTTGATTTGGTTAACCGCGGTGGATTTACTTGAAATAATTCGAACTGTCAAAAATCCACCAAAGCATCTACCACATTGATCGCACAAAAATCTGTGGTAGATAAGTATCCACCGGTAGATCCCAATCAAACAGACGAGACACCCCATGCATTTTTTTCAAAATCCTTAGTCTTTTGATGAAACTGCTTAATCAAGGCGACACTAGCGCTATCTGGTGAGCTACAGCCGAAATGCTCCGAGAAGCACTAACACTTCCAAAATTTTATCAGTGTATTTGTGAGGTAATGGAGGTAATCAAATGTTATCATTTGCAAATAGGTCTATTCCCGTACTTGCAGAATTGCAGAATTTCTGCAGCTTCTGCAGAATTCTGCAGCCAGCATAAGTCACTTTTTTGCAGCACGTTCCCGTACTTTTCAACTCGTTCTCTTCGTCTCTCTCTTTTGCAGAAGTTTTGCAAGGAGAGAAGCGGCAAAAATTTTGCCTGGGTAGCGCGTTCCAGTACTTTTTCTGCAACATTGTACACAGTTGAGTGGATTTACTCAAACTGGGTATTATTTTTTTAATTATTTCAAAATAAAAAAAATTATCAAGGGCTCAAGAATTAAGAATTTATATAAATTTAAAATTTAAGCAATTTAAGAAATTTAAGAATTTAAGAATTTAAGAATTTAAGAATTTAAGAATTTAAGAATTTAAGAATTTAAGAATTTAAGAATTTAAGAATTTAAGAATTTAAGAATTTAAGAATTTAAGAATTTAAGAATTTAAGAATTTAAGAATTTAAGAATTTAAGAATTTAAGAATTTAAGAATTTAAGAATTTAAGAATTTAAGAATTTAAGAATTTAAGAATTTAAGAATTTAAGAATTTAAGAATTTAAGAATTTAAGAATTTAAGAATTTAAGAATTTAAGAATTTAAGAATTTAAGAATTTAAGAATTTAAGAATTTAAGAATTTAAGAATTTAAGAATTTAAGAATTTAAGAATTTAAGAATTTAAGAATTTAAGAATTTAAGAATTTAAGAATTTAAGAATTTAAGAATTTAAGAATTTAAGAATTTAAGAATTTAAGAATTTAAGAATTTAAGAATTTAAGAATTTAAGAATTTAAGAATTTAAGAATTTAAGAATTTAAGAATTTATGAATTTGAATTTAAATTTATGAATTTAAGAATTTAAGAATTTAAGAATTTAAGAATTTAAGAATTTAAGAATTTAAGAATTTAAGAATTTAAGAATTTTAATTTCAACAAAATATTTTTTTGGTTCATATAAGAATACCAATTGGTAGCACCGTTAAAGGTATAAATAATTATTTGCCAATTAAATTTACCTGTTTTTTAACACACACATTTAGTATATTCCGAGGTATATTCAAAAACAATTGAAGATCAAAAATTATTCCTAAACAAATTTCTATTTGAAATTATGAAACTCAAAAGAAATGTGTCTTTTAAAAGTTTTTTAAAATCAATTTGTTTTTATAGTGCAATTTTTGTTGGGGTACTAGCCGTGCTATAATACTATGGCTTAAGTTACCAATTTTTTTATCAGGTCAAAATATTAACACTGAAAAAATCGCTATATCATTTACATAAATGAACTAAGCCTGAAATCGTTAACAAAAAAAAAAATCGGTCTCAATAAAACCAGACATAAAAAACAACCCCAAAATCATTTATTATTACAACTTATAATAAAATGCTTAATTTCACCCAATTTGCTGATTTTATGTAAGCGTGTAGTCAACATCCATCATACCAAATTGCAGTAACTTTTCAACAAGAAAGAAAGAGAGCTTGCAGAAAAGTACGGGAACGGTTTTGCTGCAACTTCTACCTCTCTCACTGCAGAAGTTCTGCCTGAGAGAAAAGTTACTTTTGTTGCAGAAAAGTACGGGAACGCTCTGCTGCCGTTTTTGTGCAGAATTGCAGAATTCTGCAGTACGGGAATAGACCTAATGTCAACTAGTTTTAAATTATGTTTTGTGTTATTATCCGCGCACCACCAAACCGAAGTGCGCAACACTTCTGTTGCGCGAAAAAATCTGTTGCGCCGAACAAAAATGTAGTGGTTTGTCGTTAGCGTGTACATCAGCCTGTGGCGCAACAGCTTTGACAGGTTGCGTTCGTATTTTGATTTTTGTCTGCTTTCACAATATTGTTATGGTAAGAAATTTTGGTCCAAGCTGGAGAAACACCACCTGGATGTGCTGGCCAACGGGTTGTTTCGTCAAAACGAAATCCTGCGAGAAGTGATGTAAGGACACAATGCTGGTCGAATCTTGAGGTACAAGCTCGTTCGGCATCACGGAAGATGGGCAGTAACCACGGGTGTGTTCGAGTAACAAAATGCTGGCCCCTTACTTTACTTTACTTTTACTGCTCGTACAACCTCCGGGTCATGAGCTGTCTCCAGATGCGTTGCCATCTAACTCGGTCCTGGGCTGCTTCTCTCCAATTCCGCTGCGGAACTCCCACACTTTCCAGATCTTCCTCCACTTGGTTCAACCACCTTGCTCGTTGCGCCCCCCCTCCGCCGCGTTCCAACCGGCTCCGAATTGAACACCAACTTCACCGGATTGATAGTCTGGTTCGGTTGGCGCGCATCCAGCGCGTCCGGCATTCTCGCGACGTGTCCGGCCCACCTGATCCGGCCAGCCTTGGCGACCTTCCGAATACTTGGCTTGCCGTAGAGTTGCGCCAGCTCGTGGTTCATCCTTCTCCTCCATACAGTGTTCTCACGCACGCCGCCAAAGATCGTCCTAAGCACTCGCCGTTCGAAAACTTCAAGCGCTTGCAAGTCCTCCTCGAGCATCGTCCACGTCTCGTGCCCGTAGAGAACGACCGGTCTTATCAGCGTTTCGTACATGGTGCACTTTGTACGCCGGGAAAGATGACCAGACCGTAGGGTCTTGTGGAGTCCGTAGTAGGCACGACTACCGGTGATGATGCGCCTCCGAATTTCTCTGCTGCAGTTGTTGTCCGACGTTACCAATGATCCGAGGTACACAAACTCCTCCACGACCTCGAACTCGTCGCCGTCGATCGTCACGCTCGGTCCTATGCGAGCCCTAAGGGACTCGGTTCCTCCTGCCAGCAGATACTTCGTCTTCGCAACATTCACCTTCAATCCAACCTTATCCGCTTCCCGCTTCAATTCGGTGTACCGCTTAGCCACCTCCTCGAACGTCCTGCCGACAATGTCCATGTCGTCGGCATAGCAGATGAACTGGCTGGACCGGTTGATAATCGTGCCCCGCATGTTGAAGCCCGCTCGCCTCATGACACCTTCAAGCCCAATGTTGAAACAGAGGCCGGAGATACCGTCGCCTTGTCGCAGTCCCTTGCGCGATTCGATCGGGTCGGACATCGCTCCCGAAATCTTCACGCTGCACCGTGCACCATCCATCGTTGATTTCACCAGTCTGATCAGCTTCCCGGGAAAGCCGTTCTCGTACATGATCTTCCATAGCTCATCGCGATCGACCGAGTCGTACGCGGCTTTGAAATCGATGAATAGGTGGTGCGTCGGGATCTGGTACTCGCGACACTTTTGGAGGATTTGGCGTAACAAAAAGATTTGGTCCGTCGTCGATTTCCCCTCCACAAAACCGGCTTGGTACGTCCCAACGAAATCCTTTGCTCGCTCTGACAGACGACAGAAGATGATCTGCGACAGCACTTTGTAGGCCGCGTTGAGAATAGTGATGGCTCGATAGTTCTCACATTCCAACTTGTCCCCCTTCTTGTAGATCGGGCATATTACTCCCTCTTTCCACTCCTCCGGTAGCTGTTCTGTGTCCCAGACCTTGACTATCAGCCGGTGTAGGCAGGCCGCCAGCTTGTCCGGGCCCATCTTGATGAGTTCAGCACCGATACCATCCTTACCCGCTGCTTTGTTGTTCTTCAGCTTCTTGATGGCATCCTTAACTTCCCTCATCGTGGGTGCTGGCTCGTCCCCGCCGTCCACCATACCGCTGACGTCGTTTCCCTCGTCGCCCTGGTACTCCGCCTCTGGGCCGTTCAGGTGCTCGTCGAAGTGCTGCTTCCACCTTTCGATCACCTCACGCTCGTCCGTCAAGATGCCTCCGTCCTTATCCCGGCACATTTCGGCCCGCGGCATGAAGCCTTTCCGGGATTGACTAAGTTTCTTGTAGAACTTACGCGTTTCGTTGGAGCGATACAGCTGTTCCATGTCCTGGCACTCCAACTCTTCCAGGCGGCGCTTCTTGTCCCGAAAGAGATGGGTTTGCTGTCTTCGCAACTGTTTGTACGACTCCTTGTTCCCACGGGTGTTGTGCAGCAGCCACTTGTCCCGCGCTGCTTTCTTCTCGTCCCAAATCGCCTGACATTCCTCGTCGAACCAGCCGTTCCGTCGAACTCGGTCCACGTACCCGATGGCGCTCGATGCCGCTGCGTTGATGGCTGCTTCCATATGGCTCCAGCAGGCCTCCAGAGGGCTTCGGCAAGCTCACCCTCGTCAGGCAACGCAGCTTCGAGTTCCCGCGCGTACTGGGTAGCGACCTCATGGTCCTTGAGCCGCTCCAGATTATACCGCTGCGGGCGACGGTACCGGATCTTGTTGACCTCAGACAGGCGTTGGCGCAGCTTAGCCACCACCAGGTAGTGGTCCGAGTCGATGTCCGCGCCACGGTAGGTTCTGACGTCGATTATGTCCGAGAAGTGCCGACCATCGATGAGAACATGGTCGATTTGCGTCTCCGTGTCGTTTGGTGATCTCCAGGTGTACTTGTATAGGGAGGTGTGCTGGAAGAAGGTACTACGTATGGCCATGTTTCGGGAGGTAGCGAAATCGATGAGTCGTAGGCCGTTCTCGTTCGTCTGCTGGTGGGCGCTGAACCTCCCAATAACCGGTCTAAACTCCTCCTCCTGGCCGACTTGAGCGTTTAAGTCGCCGATGACAATCTTGACGTCGTGTTTTGGACACTTCCTGTACTCGCGGTCAAGAAGCTCGTAGAAAGCGTCCTTGTCATCGGCGTCGCTTCCCATGTGCGGGCTGTGCACGTTGATGATGCTCAGATTGAAGAATCGGCCCTTGATTCTCAACCGGCACATTCTGTCGTTGACTGGCCACCAACCAATCACGCGCTTCGACATTTCGCCCAACACTATAAAAGCTGTCCCCAGCTCGTGTGTATTGCCGCCGCTCCAATACATAGTGTAGTCACCGTACACCCGGTGGTCCTTCCCCGTCCAGCACACCTCCTGCAGCGCCACGACTTCGAGACCGCGGACCCGCAATTCGTTGGAAAGAATGCGGTCGCTCCCATCGAAGTTGAGAGACCTGCAGTTCCACGTCCCGAGTTTCCAATCCCTGGATCCCCGAAAATCGGGTCGGCGATTGGATCTGCTCGCATCTGGAGCTCTCTGCACTACTGTTTTACGGCGGGTGCGTGTAGCCATCACCAACCCCCTGTCTCGCCGGAGGACCGTCGTACCAGGACTGTTTAAAGTCCCACCCTGGCACTGGGACTGTTAGTCAGCCGCCCCTAACCTGGGGAACAGACGCTGTTCCGAGCCGCCCCTAACCTGGGGAACAGACGCTCGGGGGTCCTAACTCTATCTGCTGTAAGCCGCCCCTAACCTGGAGAACAGACGCTTACCTCGACGATGGGGCAGGACACCGGTTTCCTTGAGCCGCCCCTAACCTGGGGAACAGACGCTCGAAGGGGGGTTCACTCGCCTCTATAGGAGCCGCCCCTAACCTGGGAACAGCCGCTCACGGGTAGAAGGCGTCGAAACCCCTATTGTTTTGGGCCGCCCCTAACCTGGGGTACAGCCGCCCAAAAACGGATGGCGGAGGGGGTGCACGTACGATCTGGTTGATTTAATTCACTCCACTTTAGCACAAAAAAATTTCTTTTAAATTTTTTAAAACTTTTTGTTGATTTTTTTCTGCCGCACACTTTTTTCACTCCGACCCACTGTGCGTGTCGAAATTTCTTCCACACTTCCAAGCAGCACTACACCCAGCTCGTTCACGACGACGACGATACCAGCACACAACACAATCGCGGTGCGAAAGAACGAAGGCGACGACGACGACGGTATTGTACTTGCCACGCGGGAAGCACTTTATTGTTCTTGTTGTGGCTCGATTTGATCCGCAAATCGGCATGCTGGCCCCAGCTGGAGGATAAAGACACCGCACGGTACCAAGAACGATGTGCAATATGTGCTGGCCTACGGAAAGGTCCGTCGGAACCTGGTCCTACGAGATGCGATGGAGGAAGTTGATGTTGGCCCCAGCTGGAGGAACACAACCCTGCTCGGCCCCAGAAGATGCTGACCGAAAATGGAGGAACTCAACACCGCTTGGCACCACGGGTGTGTTCGAGAGTAAAAATGCTGGTCCCAGCTGGAGGACCAAGACCCCGCTCTGCACCACGGACGATTGGCAATATATGCTCGAGTACGGATTGGTCTGTGGTAACATTGTCCGGAATTCTACCGGTCAAAATTTGAAAATTGAAGACAGAACAAAAGCGTAAAGTTGTTAAAGTAAAAGTTGAATAAAACACAAGTTTGCTTTTGTTTCGCGATGCGTTTTAATCTTTTATTTCGAGAGTTCGCAAGGAGTTTAGGTTATGTATTATGGCAAATCCATTTTTATAGCTTTCCGGTTTCGCTTTTCCGCGGTTACATGTCGTTTAGTAGCATGTTTCTTCTTAATGGCAATTCTGATTTCCTTAAAGAAAACTCTTAAAAAAGGTATTAAATATCTTGTCAATTATGATTGTCCTGCAAAGCACTTTCAAGCTGGGCCTTCAATGAATCCATCTCGTCAGGCAGAACCGAGTCTCGACGGACCAACCCGTCGTCCGTAGTGCCTAGCCGTAGTGCCTCATCTCGTATGACCGTGTTCCCCCCGGACCAATCCGTAGGCCAGCACATTTCTTTCTTCACCCGTGGTGCCGAGCAGGATTTCGGGGTCCGTTTCGTCGAACAGCACATCTTGGTCATCGCCCGTCGTGCCGAGCAGGGTCTCGGGATCCGTTTCGACGTACAGCACAACTTGGCCGTCACCCGAGGTACCGCGAGAGGTCGTGTTCCTCCAGCTTGGGCCAGCATCGAACAGATGTGCAAAAGCCCGGATTCTGAAGATATTTAGGAACATCTTATCACTGATTTTTTTTCTTTCAAATTCACTTACCCCTGGCTAGTTTGCCGCGGGTTGACAAAGTCGGATTCCAGGAAGTGGTCCGAGCATATTTTTCGAAGTCGAATTGCCGGAAACTTTTTTCCAGCTACTCATTTTTGCAGTACTCGACCCATTTGCGACAGCTAAGAATTAAATTTTAAAAGATCCCTTATTTCGCTTGAGAAAACTATACTTACACTTCCAAATTTCGCGGAAAACCATAAAACGATTTTGATTTTGTCCGCTCAATAGAGTTATCTAAGCCCGAGCTCACGCACACTAGCACCCCATTTGTTTTGCTGACGGGTACAAAATTTAACCTCAATCTTTTTCGTGTACGTACACGCAATACATGCGCACGTAGATAGCTCTATAGCGTTGTTGCAAAATTTCACTTCACATTTCCGGCCCATCTTTTTTCAACCGAAAAAAAAACGCGCAGCGCGCACGCGCATTGTTTTTAAATGTCGTTGCGCGAGCCAGCGCTACACGCTTACGAAAAAAAGGCGGGTGAGCTGTCAAGACACTAGCGCCACCATGCCGCGGGTGAGCAAACGCCGAATTACATTTGAAATTACCGTTTTCGATGGTCGATGAGTTCTTTGAATGAAGTCTTTGTGAACCGACTCGAGAGGAACAAACAAATCTATGCAATATGTTAACTCTGCTAAACAAAAAATAAATAAAGCGGGCTCGGGGTTGGGATGCGTTTTAATGAACGATTAGTTAAAGGGTAAATAAAAAAGTAAAATCATTAAAAAGTTTAATCTATTTCTATGGTTGAATTCCAATTCCAAATGGATTCAACAAAAACAAAAAAGAAAACCAGCAAGAAAAAACAAGAAGAAGATGCAACTGTCAAAGCCAACACGTCCATTCCGTTTCGATTCCGTTTGAATTCCGCTTGAACCGATTTGCGGCGAAAACTCAAACGGAACCGGTTGTTGCGTTTGAAACGGAATGCGTTTTAGAATCTAAAACGAACACTGTTAAGAATTCTAATCGAACTTTTTTCGCTCAAGTGGAGTTCTAAACGGAATTCAAACGGAACGCGCTGAGTGGGCTCGTTTGGATACGTCAAACTCGCCCAGTCAAATCAATCCGAATCCTGAAACGGAATCTAATTAGAATCGTATACAAATTCCGTTTCAAACGCAACAACCGGTTCCGTGTTCGAACCGGTTGTTGCGTTTGAAACGGAATTTGTATAAGATTCCAATTAGATTCCGTTTCAGAATTCGGATTGATTTGACTGGGCGTGTCTGTTTGGGTACGTCAAATTCACTTCGACCAGTCTCCCTATTTGACGATTTGACCTCTCTAGTGCGAACTAGATTTTTGCAGAATGCTTCCCGCATAATCAAATACCAAAGGTGAAACTGTCGAAATCATAAGAAAATTATTTCTGGTATGGTTACCATTTGTGATATTGTTGATATAATGTCACGACCATATAACAAAATTAAAATGGTACTATTTCCCGAATTGTTACACTTATCTTGACATATTCGAATGGTTGATTTTTTTTCCTACAATTTAATGAACGGTATCTATTCGTCATACGATTAGGATGGTTCGAAACAGCTATTGTTAGAACATAATAGTACTGTAGCCGGTATGATAAAAGTTATGATACTCGGTATGATTTAGTCAAAGAAACCTAAGCGGAAAATTTCCTAAGTCCTAATAATTGAAACAATTGCACAACAATTAATGGTACGATATAATTATTCCTCATATGTTTGGTATTATTTCAAACAGTTTTTGTATGATTGAGCCAAAAATTAATTTTAGCGAAAATTTTCTTAAGTCCCGATGATTCAAACAATTGTTCAACAATTCATGGAGAAATATAACTTTTCGCCATATGGTAAGGATTTTTCGGAACAGCTATTGTTAAAACATAAGGGTACCATAGCCGACGTAGTATTTCCAACTTGAAGCTCAACGAAAAACTCTTAAGTCCCAATAATCCAAACAATTGTACAACAATTCATGGAACGATATAACTGTTCGCCAAACGCTTAGGATAATTTGAAACAGGTATTGTATGATTGAGCCAATTGAACTACAGCAAAAAAAATCCTAAGTCCGAATAATTCAAATAATACTTTAACAATTCATGGAACGATATACCTGAATTCAGCGAAAATTTTCCAAAGTCCCAACAATTCAAACCATTGTTCAACAATTCATGGAACGATATACCTGAATTCAGCGAAAATTTTCCTAAGTCCCAACAATTCAAACCATTGTTCAACAATTCATGGAACGATATACCTGAATTCAGCGAAAATTTTCCTAAGTCCCAACAATTCAAACCATTGTTCAACAATTCATTGAACGATATACCTGTTTGCCATATAGTTTGTATGTAAAGCTAATTTATTTTCGTGATAATTTTTATAAGTCCAAATAATTTAAACAATTGATTGACCATTATCAGAACGATAACTGTTCGCCATGTGATTGGTCTATAATTTATTTGTATGGTTCTACCATACATGTTACGATATATTTATGATAAATTTTGAGGCCACATTTCATAATAAAATGCATTTTAAACCGCCAAACGTAATGTAACTGAGATAGCTCAATTAGATAAGGCGGCACAACGGAAGAATCACCAGGAGACATCATCATCAAACGGTAACAAATCCCGGACATTACAAAAAAACGCTCACCATTAATAATCATATACTTACCATTCCCGTTAAATCCATAGTTCCCAGAACATTTGTAAAGTTTATTTTTTGGCTCCTCCCTTTTCAAATGGTGTCGGTAAGTGTCGGTAAAGCAGTTCACCATTTAAAATCATATTTTATTAATTTGTGGT
This sequence comes from Culex quinquefasciatus, assembly GCF_015732765.1. Taxonomy (NCBI): domain Eukaryota; kingdom Metazoa; phylum Arthropoda; class Insecta; order Diptera; family Culicidae; genus Culex; species Culex quinquefasciatus. Next base: position 69,915,198 of record NC_051861.1, on the reverse strand, counting down.
ACGGTTCACATAAAATAAGAATTGAACAGTTTGGGGTAGGGTATATGATCCCAAATCCCTTGTAAAATATATTGTAACATTACCTAACGACCTATTTAATAAATTGTAGGATTGTTTGGGGAATGGAAAATGTACGGTTGCACCCTATTTGGTGTATTATTAAGATCATTTAGGAAAAATCATTCGACAAATGGTGACTGTATGGTTGTTGACTATGCGGGTTGTGTACATAAATGGCGTGAGCATTGCACACTGAAGATAAAAATTACGACCAAAATGTGTCGATCCGACACATTGGATGTGTACACCGTGTTGTTTTGAAATCGATGTGTCGATTCTACACATTGCGCTGGTTTTTGCTCAAAAAGCCATTCAATGTGTAAACTGTCCTTTTGCCTGATTCATCAAAGTTGCCGTTGGGTGTCGCCACTAGTCTGGGACTTAGAAATAAATATTAGCGAAAAAAAAACATGCGGTTTGTTTGCTAGCGGAATATTTGTGATTTTATTTCAATTATTTCGTGTAAAACTGGCACACAAATGTGGTAAGTTCCTTTGCGGAAGTTTAGAGCTTACGGCGGTGCCGTTTGTTCTATCGGGGAGCCGGTATTAATGGACAAAAAGTGCGTTTTCCGAGGTCAACTTTTTGTTCCTTTTCCACAGAAAATGGAGGCTTGATAAAATTTGTCTTCCGGACTGGAAATACGACTTGTGGCCACTGACAAGAAGAACCATCCTGTGCTGACGCTGGTAGAGAAGGTAAGTTTGTTTTGGACAAAAATGAAATGAAATAGAAACCCTTGTAGAAACCTTTATTTTTATTTTACCTATTTCCAGCAAATTGTTCCCGTGCGCAAAATGCCCATTTCGCACCGTCGCTCTTCATCCAACTCAGATAGCTCCAGAAAAGATGATTTATCCGACTCGGGCTCGAATTCCAGCTTAAGCAGTTCGTCGCGGACTCGTCTTCGCGGCGGCGACGAAAAAAAGGCGACACGGTCCGACAACGGCGCGGTTCGAGTTCCAGCTCGGATGACGCAGGTGGCGAAGAAAGATCAAGCTGATAAAGAAGCAAGTGGAAGCGGATGGAATGAAGCGGATCGTGACGAAGAAGGTGCAGCTCCAGTCCGCGGGAGACGAGCCACCTGCGGGATGTGTCCCCTGGGGGGAAAGTTGGCACCGTGAAGTAGGTGATCGCGGTGGAGAAGCACATGCTAGCAGCTGTGGTTGATGCGGGAGCGTGTTTGCTAGAAGGAACGGGAAGCGCGAGTTGGCGATTGAGGAGAAGATTTCGTTGCGGAAGAATCGCTCGCCTAAGTCGCGATGTCACCGCGGGGATCTTCCTGAGGCCGAGAATTTCTTAAGAAAAATCGCCGGGTCGCCGGAACCGGTTGCTCGCTATCGCAATGCTCCGGACACCGTTGTTTGAAGAACGGAGCGTTCTCCGGATCTTCGGCTGGACGATCTTCGTGGACGGAATTTTTAAAAGATCGTGATCAGAGACTTCGTGAGCGAGAGTTGTCCCGAATGGGAGGAAGCGTTGACCAGGTGTCGAGAGAGACAGCGTGAACAGGACCGGTTGAAGAGTGCTGGGAAGGATCGTGATCGTGCAGTTCCACCACCAACACCGAGTTCCGGTACTGGATCTGTAAGTCAAGGTCGCGATTTGGATGAAGGTTTGGACAAACCTAATCAACATCGGGATGTGGCGTCCGCCGCCTCGCGGCATCATCGTAGAGTCAAAATGAAGAGCCAGCATTGCGTGGACAGCCTGGGCTGTCATAACGAACAGCTGGACGAGTGGAAGAAGCGATTCAAGTAGCGGAAGAAGAGAAAGTGTAGCAGCTGCTGGAAAGATGGGGGCAAGCGCTAATCCCGAATATGTCAGAGGACTGGTGGTCTCAGCGTATGAATCGATGCCGATGCATCGGGGACGAGGAATCTTCGATAACGGCAGCTTGGCGTCCCGGAGTCGGGGGCGAGGCGTGGCGAGAAGCGGAACCGAAGAAAGAAAGGTTAACGCATCCGAATCGACGGAAGTACCAGAAGATTCAGAGCATGGAAAGCGGGCGATGAAGGTAGGTTTGAATTTGTTTCATATTGATGGGAGATTCTAAGTAAGTTTTTACTTTCATTCCAGAGCTGCCCTGCGGCTACCAACGACATCATCAAGCTGGGTTTCCCGCTCGCTGCCAATCACGCTAAGGGTCAACTAATTGGATGTCTGGCCGTGACATGGTTAGTGCTGCTCAAATTGGTTTGGGGAAAGTCTGCTGCTGGTGCTGGCTCCGACGCGTGAACTCGCCAAGAATTTCCCGAAGGTAGTACGTGACTTGGACATGCACAACTCGTGCAACTTTGGCGGCGAGTTGGAAGGACCGCTGGTTAGATTACAGTAAACAATATTTTGTGAACTTGCTGACGTTGGTTCCGTTTCAGGTTCGTGACATGGAACGCGGCGTTGAGGAGCACAATCCTGTGCACGTACTCGTCGAAGCCGATCCGCAAGATAAGCCTGTAGGCGATGCACAATATTCTTCAAATCGTGTCCAGCAGCAAGCTGCTATCTTTTCTGAGGATCGGTTGCTGAAGACGGGTTCAGAGTTACGTCACACCCGGCCCACGGCTCACGCCCGGATCGCAGCTCTGCCTGGAAGAAAGTGTCGACCTGACCAACAGTCGGGAGGTTAACCACGATCGCGAGTCTTCCTTTTCGTCAACAAACACCAAGCACAGCGAGGATATCAGTGACAAACTGTTATGTATTATAAATTACATTTAATTCTTTGTTTGAATAAAATACAAAAATCCAGTCTAATTTAAATCATCAAAATGAAAATAAAAGCAAAAAAAAATAGTCCATTCTCCAACAGGTGGCAGCACAGTATTCCCGCTATTCATGAGCTTCCGATTTTTGTCACCAGGCGGCTACCGCTTAATCAAAAGTTACACATTGGATGCGTTTTTGGCCAGAATCCAGCCAATGTGTTCCGGGCTGTTACTCGGCGCGATGGCTCAAGCGTGGTCTTGTGCGAAAATGGTTGGATTCAACGCTTTTTGGTGTAATTCTGATCTTCAGTGCATATAAACTGTATGTGCACTAGGGTGTTTCATCCAAACAAAAAAATTCTCAGAATCAGGCAAACAGAGATTCCCCTAGTAGAGGACTCTCATGCCAAATATCAGCACATTTGGTTGAGAATTGGCCTGTCCCCAGCAGTTCAAAGTTTACATGGAAATTACTATGGGATTTTATGCTTTTTGTTCAATCGTTCCTACAGGTCTGGGGACAACATGGATTCGCTCGGAATAAAGACAGGTGTGTAGGGGATGGTCCAATGAACACATTCCAGAAGGAATTAGGGTTGTCCATTCTGTCCCCAAAGTGCGCATTGGATCGACGTCCGGTGTGTCCAGAATCAACGATTCACCCTTCAAATGTACGCTTTGTCCTTAGTATGCTATGACGGCTAGCTGAAAATTACGACGCCCCATGTCAGACGGTGAACACGTGGCAGAGTACAAAACACAGAACAGAGGGACAGAATGGACAACCTAATTCCTTCTGGAATTTGTTCATTGGACCATCCCCTACACACCTGTCTTTATTCCGAGTAAATCCATGTTATCCCCAGACCTGTAGGAACGATTGAACGAAAAGCATAACAATCCCATAGTAATTTCCATGTAAAATTTAAACCGCTGGCGACAGGCCAATTCTCAACCAAATGGGTTGATATTTGGCATGAGAGTCCACTACTAGGGGAATCTCGGTTTGCCTGATTCTGAGAACTTTTTTGTTTGGATGAAACACCCTAATGTGTACAGCATATACATTAGGGTGTTTCAGCCAAACAAAAAAGTTCTCAGAATCAGGCAAACCGAGGTTCCCCTAGTAGAGGATACCCATAGGGACTCTCACGCCAAATATCAGCCCATTTGGTTGAGAATTGGCCTGTCCCCAGCGGTTCAAAGTTTACATGTAAATTACTATGGGATTTTTATGCTTTTGGTTCAATCGTTCCTACAGGTCTTGGGACAACATGGATTCACTCGGAATAAAGACAGGTGTGTAGGGGATGGTCCAATGAACACATTCCAGAAGGAATTAGGCTTGTCCATTAGCCTGTCCCATTTTGAGGTCATGTCGAGGAATTTCAGGTGCTCACTTCTTAAATGATAGATTATGATGTTAGGAACAATGTTTTCTTAGACAAGAAAAAATAATAAAATACTTTCTCGCACCCCCTAGTCAATTTACTAAAAAAAGTCATTTTTTTGAACAAATTTTCTAAAATAGCTTGGAGTCAATACAAAAACTGCTTCGATCAGGTGTGTATTATCTTCAAACGATAGGTTTTTGTCCATAGATTAAGATGCACTATCAATATTGGACCAAAATTTAAGTTTTTGGACTCTCCCAGGCGGATTTGTGTCGAAAAAATCGCATTTTTTCGAAACTTTTTTCAGAAATGTTCATTTAATTTAGGGTAGCCTATTTTTCCCAGTAAAACCAATACATGCAGCTTGTAGGAAATTTTATGGCGAACATTTTTCCTTCTGAGAAAATCCAATTTCGACACTCCAGAGCCGAGATATTTGAGTTTTAGTGAGGAAAAAAGTGGCAATTTTCAAAATTTCTCAAAATTCAGAAGCAAGGCCTACTAATTACACGATGTTGCAAGCATATGTCTCAAAGGTCAGGGTATGCTTTTTTATAGTAATTTTGGCCGCTGAATCCGAATCTGAAATCAAATTTCGTGTAAACAGTGATGTTTTGGAGCTACACCCTTTTGGAATGTTATTTGCGTGTTTAAGAGGCAGTTTTTGTAAATATTGCTCGGTTTGTTCTAGAGGTCGTATCGAGGTGCTCCGATTTGGATGAAACTTTCAGCGTTTGTTTGTCTATACATGAGATGAACTCATGCCAAATATGAGCCTCTACGACAAAGGGAAGTGGGGTAAAACGGGCATTGAAGTTCGAGGTCCAAAAAACATAAAAAATCTTAAAATTGCTCGCATTTTAGTAAAACTTCATCAATTCCAACTCTCTTTGATGCATTCGAAAGGTCTTTTGAAGCACTTCAAAATGAATGAGCCATAGGCATCCAGGATTGGTTTAACATTTTCTCATAGCTTTTGCAAATTACTGTTAGAAATGGTTTTTTTAAACCTCAATATCTTTTTGCAACAGTCAGCAACACCCATACTCTTTTAGTTCAAAAGTTAGGGAATTTCATGGACTATAAGCCTACGGTAATAACTTTTTGGCCAATCGCAGTTTTCCTCATAGTTTTTCGATTTTTCTAGAACAAACATTTTACAACGTTAGTTATTGTCCCATAGCGGCTGTTTTTAGTCTAACTTTTGTCGTATTCGAAATCCTCGGAAAATTCAAACTTCAATGCCCGTTTTTACCCCACTTCCCTTTGTCGTAGAGGCTCATATTTGGCATGAGTTCATCTCATGTATAGACAAACAAACGCTGAAAGTTTCATCCAAATCGGAGCACCTCGATACGACCTCTAGAACAAACCGAGCAATATTTACAAAAACTGCCTCTTAAACACGCAAATAACATTCCAAAAGGGTGTAGCTCCAAAACATCACTGTTTACACGAAATTTGATTTCAGATTCGGATTTAGCGGCCAAAATTACTATAAAAAGCATACCCTGACCTTTGAGACATATGCTTGCAACATCGTGTAATTAGTAGGCCTTGCTTCTGAATTTTGAGAAATTTTGAAAATTGCCACTTTTTTCCTCACTAAAACTCAAATATCTCGGCTCTGGAGTGTCGAAATTGGATTTTCTCAGAAGGAAAAATGTTCGCCATAAAATTTCCTACAAGCTGCATGTATTGGTTTTACTGGGAAAAATAGGCTACCCTAAATTAAATGAACATTTCTGAAAAAAGTTTCGAAAAAATGCGATTTTTTCGACACAAATCCGCCTGGGAGAGTCCAAAAACTTAAATTTTGGTCCAATATTGATAGTGCATCTTAATCTATGGACAAAAACCTATCGTTTGAAGATAATACACACCTGATCGAAGCAGTTTTTGACTCCAAGCGATTTTAGAAAATTTGTTCAAAAAGTGACTTTTTTTAGTAAATTGACTAGGGGGTGCGAGAAAGTATTTTATTATTTTTTCTTGTCTAAGAAAACATTGTTCCTAACATCATAATCTATCATTTAAGAAGTGAGCACCTGAAATTCCTCGACATGACCTCAAAATGGGACAGGCTATTGTCCATTCTGTCCCCAAGGTGCGCATTGGATCGACGTCCGGTGTCTCCAGAATCATCGATTCATCCTTCAAATGTACGCTTTGTCCTTAGTATGCTATGACGGCTAGGAGAAAATAACGACGCCCCATGTCAGACATGTCTACACACCTGTCTTTATTCCGAGTGAATCCATGTTGTCCCAAGACCTGTAGGAACGATTGAACCAAGAGCATAAAAATCCCATAGTAATTTCCATGTAAACTTTAAACCGCTGGGGACAGACCAATTCACAACCAAATGGGCTGATATTTGTCATGAGAGTCCCTTTGGGTATCCTCTACTAGGGGAACCTCGGTTTGCCTGATTCTGAGAACTTTTTGTTTGGATGAAACCCTAATATACATGGATACGAGTTAGAAATGTGCTAATGCACATGTGCACGGCACATGAACGGTATATGCAATGCTCACAGGTTTCAATATGTTCCCACATATGACATGTATGTGCAAAATTCAAGGGGTTAGACCAGGGGTGACCAAAGTATGGCATGCGGGCCAAACGTGGCCCGCGAGCAAGGGGCTGGAAACTCTAATATTACTTAGGAATACTTAGTATACTAACGATATTCCAGTATACTTGTTAGTATACTAACCGAAAAACAATAAACTGTTAGTATATTAAGATACTCTCAGTATATTGGTAAGTATACTGGCGATATGTAAAGGAAATAATAAGTATACTAACATATATTTTGAGTTTCCAACCCCTTGCCCGCGAGGTGATATTTTGTGGCCCGCGAACCCTTTTTGAATGATCAAGTAAAATGGCCCGTTGACCATCTCTAAAATGATTTTAAACTTTTTCAAAATTAAACCTTATTTTAAACAAACTTTAAAAGCTGATCTGTTTTTATTTTTTGTTAGTGTTCGGTCCTGAACCGAAGAAGTTGACGTTTTACAGAAAAGTGAAAGTTTGCGCAGTGTCCAACCCCAAGCCTACTACGATCGCCCAGCCAAACGCATCGACGAACCCCTCGAGAAACGCGCGCGAGGGTTGGGGAGAGCAAGAAACGACGAGAGAACGAGAGAGAAATACGCGCGCTCAGCGCGCAGCAACGAGAGCGAACAGCATTACAGTCCACGAGTTCGAAGAGTGAAGACGCGAATAAAGTTTTTTAGTTTTAAAGAAAAATCGCGAGTGTGTTTTCATTCCGAACCTTGGTCCGCGAACCAAGCCAAAACTGCAAAGTGGTGTGGTGCCGTGTGAGAGGTGGATTCGTCTTTTGGTGGCTGGTTGGTTTCACAAGCGTGGTGAACGGAGGGCAAGTTGAGCAACGGTGGTGCTGTGGCAAGCGTCGTGGCCAAGGGCGTGAAAGGCGTGAAGAAGCAGCCAGTACCAAGGTCACACATCGGATCGCCAAGTGCAGGGACAAAGCAGTTAGAGACCAAATAGAGATGTTGCAGGATCACATGGAATGCAACACGTTGCCGAGCTTCGACGGCAAGTATGAAAATTGGCCCAAATTCAAATCAATGTTCCTCGATCTGATGAGCCGATCACGAGATTCCGATGCAATCAAATTGTATCACGCTTCGCTTCGCTTCGCTAGGAGACGGTGATTTTAGCGGATTGCAGACTGGATTTTCGCCATGTGATGTGATGATTGTCTAAGCCCAAGTTGCCTAGGAATCGATAATTGGGAATAGAACCAATTCCACCTAAACCAGATTCTCACCACCATGGCAGCCGTCCATTGCCGGCCGCTCCCATCTCCACCGCGCACCAGGGACAAGGAAAGGGAATTGGAAGACGGGAAGTGTTGATGCTCCACTTTTTTAAGAGTATTAAGGGAAAATCTCCACGGTATCCTCAGGTAAGTTTCGCTTGGAGTTGGACGGTTTTTGGGAAGGTGAATGGTCTGAGGAGCCACCCTAGGCGAGTGGTAACGACCTTTGGCATTGTTGTTCGAATTCTTCGTGTGTTCTCATTTCTAATGGGAATGCTTTCAATTCTTCTCATCTCTTATTGGATGAATTCTATCAGTCGCCCAGGCTATTTATAGCGAGTTATTTTTAGATTCAATTTCAACTGCGCTTGCAATCTTGCATGCAATCTTGTTTGAGTTCTGATGTTCAACTTGCATTCAATTTGACTCTTTGTCCGATTCTTGGATTCAACTATACCAGTCTAATTCCTCCTCAAGCTACCAATGCTCCACGGTTAAGTGGAAAGCATTTTGCTTGCCAATCCTAAGGACAGGGGATCGAACCCCGCCGTGAGCTTGAAGTTTTTTCATTAATTCCAAATTCAATGAGTCCAGAACTTTCTCGTTGGGAGCAGATGGGTATCGAACCCAGAACCATTCGCTTATAAAGCGAACATCGTAACCATTCAGCCACGACCGCTCCTCGATGCAATCAAATTGTATCACCTGGACAAAGCTCTCGTTGGGTCAGCCGCCGGCTTCATCGACGCTAAAACGATCAACGACAACAACTACGAGCACGCTTGGAACCTGCTTGAGGAGCAATTCGGGAACAAGCGGATCATCGTGGACACTCACATTCGTGGCCTCCTCAACCTGAAGCAGATGTCGCAGGAGTCGCACAAGGAGCTGCGAGAGCTTTTGGGCGAGTGCACCCGGCACGTCGCGAACCTTGAGTTTCACGGACAGGAGCTGACAGGAGTGTCCGAGTTGGTAGTGGTAAATCTGCTGTCGGCGGCACTGGACAAGGATACGCGCAAGAATTGGGAGTCAACGCTGGCGCACGGTGAGTTGCCAACTTACGAGGACACCGTGGCCTACCTCAAGGCGCAGTGCAACGTTTTGGAGCGGTGCGAGGCCGCAAGTGGATCGTCGAAGAGTTCACAACCTGCCGTGTCACCAAAGATCACGGCGTACAAGTCTCATGCGGCAACGGCGGCAGAAAATCTTTCGGCACAGTGCGACTTCTGTGCTGGCGAACACATCAACTTCAGCTGCCCAGACTTCATCAAGCTAAGCACCAACGAGAGAACCGAGAAGGTAAAGTCGCACAGGCTGTGCTTCAACTGCATGCAGAAAGGACACAGCGCCAAGGAATGCAGGTCGAAGAACTCCTGCAGAAAGTGTGAGAAGCGCCACCACACGTTGTTGCACTTCGAAAGCGCCCAGCCGGCCAGATCGTCGCACGTCCAGTCTGAGTCCAAGCCCGAGGAGTCGAAGCCGAACGAGTTACCGGAGCCCGAGTCAGTAGCAGTGGAGCAGCCAGCAAGTGGCTCGTTCGCAACGTCGTGTGTGTGCAACCAGCCTCGTGTCGACTCCCAGGTGTTTCTGATGACAGCCATCGCGCAGGTGGTGGATATCAGCGGCGCAAAGCATCAGTGTCGCATTCTCCTGGACTGCGCCTCGCAGGTTAGCACCATCCGCGCTGGTCTTGCATCGAAGCTGGCACTACCTGCAAGATCGGTGAACACTGTAGTTGTCGGTGTAAATGGTAAACGCAGCAACATCACTCACGAGGTAAGCTTACCTTTGCATTCTCTGTATGGTGATTTCCGAGCCTCTGTGGATTGCCTGGTCATGGAAGAGGTAACCAGCAATCTACCAACCGTGTTCGAGGACGTTTCCAGCTGGGAACTTCCTTCCGGGACTCAACTGGAGGATCCCTCGTTCTACATCCCTGGGGAGGTGGACATCCTTCTGGGGGCCAAACACTTCTGGAGTGCCATGAAGAATGGCAAACGCAAACTTGGTGTTGGATTTCCGGAGCAGCGGGAGACAAACTTTGGCTGGGTGATAGTGGGGGCTCGCTCGAAAGATTTCCCCGCTGTCCAAACATTGAGCTGCAACGTCCTCTTTCTCGATGGTCCCAGCAGTGCTGTCCAACAGATCAAGGAGGTGGATCAGGTATCTGGCGGCCCTTTCCTGCCGACCGAAGAGGAATCGAGTGAGGAGTTCAACCAGCGTTCCCCCAAGCTGGACGCTACTGGTGGTCACGGCGTTGGCCTTCCGTTCAAGGGTGTGGTTGAGTCGGGTGAGAGTCAGTTCCTGCTGGAAACCGAGGAGTTTGGTCACTGTGAGCTGGTGGACAAGAACAAAGACAAACCTGGAACCAAAGTGCGTGTGGTATTTGGTGCGTTCACCGAGTCGTCGTATCGAGCAGCGCTGACCAGCGCACGGATCAAGAACAACATTCGCCGCAAGGACAGCCGTGTCGTGTCGGACCATCTGACGGCAGGAGGGTTTCGGCAGCCCGAAACAATTGGAAACGACATCAACCGAGAGGAGCGAGATGAGCCTTGCAAGCAGGTCTAATCGCTCAATTCATTCATCGAGGACGGCGTCAACCGAGTTGGTGGAGAAGACAAATTTCGAGATTATCGTACGAGACCAAGCAACCAAAGATCTTACCTCACAAGCACTACAACGTGACAAGCCCCAGCCGAGCATTCCACGCAGCCCCGTCCGGGTTGCTCGCGGCCGCACGCCAGAGGTTCTGGCCGATCAACAGAGGATCCATCGTACGAGAAGTCACGCATAAGAGCGGATCTGCTTACGTTCCAAGCCGAGTGAAGATGAACCAGCCGCACACCGTCGCAGAAGATACCCCAGCCGAAAGCCTCGCCATTTCTGGAGTCGTTGGCCCACCAATAACTTCACCCAGCACCAGAATCGAGCGAAGTGGTCCACCGCACAACGGACGGTCGCTTGCTAGAGGAAGAGATTCTTGAGTCGCCACTTCGCCGGCGGGAGTATGTTCGGTCCTGAACCGAAGAAGTTGACGTTTTACAGAAAAGTGAAAGTTTGCGCAGTGTCCAACCCCAAGCCTACTACGATCGCCCAGCCAAACGCATCGACGAACCCCTCGAGAAACGCGCGAGAGTTGGGGAGAGCAAGAAACGACGAGAGAACGAGAGAGAAATGCGCGCGCTCAGCGCGCAGCAACGAGAGCGAACAGCATTACAGTCCACGAGTTCGACGAGTTAAGACGCAGATAAAGTTTTGTCTAGTTTTAAAGAACTCGCGGGTGTGTTTCATTCCGGAACCTTTCCGCCCAAGCCCAATCACAAACAGTTAGTATTAAACTAATGATCTATTCTTTTTTATCCTTATTTTACGATACAAATATGTTGTTCAAAAATCTTTCTAATTGAAACTTTTTTCACACGTTTCAATGTGAGTGAAACTCGTAATGAAACTAGTAAATATTGTCAAAATATTCATCCAATATTTTTGGAAATGTTAATGAAAAGTTCAAATTTGACTTAAGTATAAAACTGGGAGGGCCTCGTGGCGCGGTGGTTAGCGACTTCAACTGCCGATCCCTACGTTGCTAAGGGGCGCGGGTCCATTTGCGTATAAGAGGTTTTGGGTGACTCACCACCCATAACCTTTTTGATTGTTTTGCTTTTTTTTTTATAAAACTGTAATAATAGCAAAAATATAAGCATTACATATTAATTTTAAAATCATTATGACTATATAAATAAACTGAGCCTCAAACTTAATTTGCACTTAGAAACATTCCACTTCGGGATTCGAACTCATCACAGTTGGATATCGATACTGATTGATTACCATCTGATTCAGACAGACAAAATGTTTAAATTGGAAAAATAAGGCGGTTGCAAATATTTTTCAAAGCTTTTGTTATTTAAGTGCAATCAGCTGAAATCCATTAAAAATGCATTCCTCTGCGTTTAGAATCATTTTGGGCATGCTCGGGTTTATTCAAACATAATTTGAATTTTAATGAACTTTCGATTAACAACAAAAAGGTTTTTTCGCAAAAATGTAGTTTTTTGTCGAATCTTACATATTTTGAAAATTTTGATTGCGAATCTAAGTGTGTTTTTCAACATTTTCCAACATTTTTTTCATTGAAATGTTGAATATTCTGGCTTGTATTTTAAATTTTCATAATTCTTTTATTTTTTTGCCTTCCCTCGACCATGATTTAGATTTATTTTTTAGTCTTTTACATTTATTAACGTAATTTTTTTAAATAAATAACCAATTTTATACATATGGCCCGCAAGCTTTCTTAAGCTTCAAAATTGGCCCGGCATCCAAAAACTTTGAGCACCGCTGGGTTAGACTCTCCGCACCGTTTTCGGAAAACCGTTTGTGTTCAAGAGTGAAATGGGTGCACCGCGGTTGTTCGGCCAAAGCCGAATTATTGTCCGTTTCTTTCGGAGGTACACGCCGCGTGGCATTTCAGAATGTGCCGCAGACACTGTTGCCAACGATTTTCTACACTTTTGGTGCAATAAAGAACATTTCCGGCAACAATGCCATGCAATTCGAAGAAGAAGATCAACAAAAACAAAACGCACAGTATGGGATTTGACAGCGCGCATTTGCCGAAAGTGCGGCGCGTCGTTTCGAGGCTGGTTTGCCCCGTGTCTTTTTCGGAAATACGCGCAATATTCAACCAGTTTTGCGCTAACTATACGCAGTGTGCGCGATCCCACCCTGCAGCGCTGACAGGACGGCGCTGCCAACTTTGACAGCAGAAAAACAACGAGCAAGAAAGCGCGCGCAAAGGCAAGCAGCAAGGTGCGCGAAGCCATTCGCAAAAGGAACACGAAGTGAAAAGATCAACTCTGTAAATAGATCAGGAAATAAGAGAAAGTTTTGTGGAGAAAGGTGATCTTTAGCGTGTTTTATTCGTCCGAAAAATAGTCCTACAAATCCGCGAGTGTTTACAGTCCGCTCGATCGAAGAAACAGTCCACCTCGCCCAATAACCGTTGCCAGTTGCCGCAACATTTGGTCCATTCCAACCGGACAAAGGCCTACGGATCGGACAGTTTGCGTAGTGTTAGTGAAGGGTGGCGGCGGATCAGCTGGACGATCGCCTCGATTCCCGAGAAGAAAAGTTCGGAGTGTGACGGGTTTGAACTTCCCGCGTTCCTCCGGAGCTTCCTCTACATCCCGCAAGTGTCTCGAGTGCTCCGCGTGTAAACGTGCCGTGTGTCTGTGTCCTGCAGAACGACGGATCGGAAGACGCTGACGGAAGGTCAGCGGATCGCGTTAAGTGGAAGGAAGTGAGCCAGAAGTGGTCCCCTTGGCCATTGGCAAAAGAATTGAAGAGTGTGCGCTCGGCGAGAAAACGGCACGCGCCGCCATCTTGCCGCCGAAGAATAGTGCGCTATCGGGATTCGGAAAAGTGACATTTCTAGGGCTTTCCGGAAGGCGACTCCGTGGCCTAACGGCGGAAAAAGTGGCGGCAAGAGACCGCAAAAAGTGAAGATGTCTGCGTGAATCTGTGCGTGTGTGTAGTGAGCGAAGCGACGCCATTTTGTGTTCCCAATCGTGGAAAATTCCAGTTCGCAGTACCGCTGCGGATTTGGTGGTCGCTCCAGCTGCACACGTAAGAAAAAGTGGAACGTGGCCTCCTGCAAGCGTCAGCCGGGAAGGTTCCAGATCCAGTTGCGTCGAGGCCACAGCGCTGACGGAAAGGGCCTGCTGCAAGCGCCAGTAGGAAGGTTCTGGAAGGTGTGGCTGCGACGAGGCATCCCGAATGTTTCGCTGAAGAGCCAGTGTGACACCCCGACCAAAGTGATTCTTGCTGCAAGCGCAGAAGAACCCCGAGAAGAAAAAAGTGTCTCGCTTACAAGCAAGTGCGACAACTCGAACAGAAGTGTCTCTTGCTGCAAGCGCAGAAGTGACCCTAAGAAGAAGCGTTTCAGGGAGCTGAAGACCGCTGCTGTTGTCGTGTCGCCACGAGCGCGATCACGGTGGAGCAACAGTGTCCGAAGAAATCAAGGAACCAATCACCAGTGACGATGAACCCCGCCGGTCAACCGAGGTCCGCAAAGCGCTTGGCCAACAAGCGACGCCAGGTCAAGGGTAAGATCCTGCTACTCCTAAACAGGAGGACTGGAGGAAGATCACCTTGCCAGAGTTCCGGGTGTTCGCGAAGAACATCGAGCGGTTCTATGGTGAGTTGGATCAAGTGCTGCAAGATGGTGAGGAGAGTGATCTTTTTGCTGACGAAAGAGACGCTCACGACATGGAGTGTGCGGCGATTGAAGGATTACTCAAGGAGTCAACAACAGGATCGTAGCCCTCAGTAGCGCACGGCTGTTCCAGCCCGTTCAAGTCACTGAACAGCAACAATTTCAGCCACCAGCAGTCCCGCAGCAGTTTGCCATCCCAACTCCGCTTGTCACGAGCGAGTTAACCGGTGACGGAGATGTTCCAGAGAAAGGTGAAACCGACAACCCAGCTGTAGCAGAACCCAAGCATGCCAGACAGATCCGCCAACAAGAGAAACCCCCTGCAGAACATCAAGAGATGAAACTGCACAAAGAACCTGAAGTGGTCGGCCATGTTACCTCGACAAGCGTACGAGGTGACGTCGACTTGTCCAGCGGTTCGGGCGTTGTTGTTCCTACGCCACGGACAGAAGAGCGGATCAATGGTGAGTTCGACGTCGGCAGGTGTCAGCCAGTGGAACTTGGTTCACTGCTGCCAGCCGACGTAGGATGCGAAGACGCCGAGTCCAACGATCCGCAAGCTGTTCCAAGGCCGGAGACGACTGGACTGGTCAGCGAGGATCCCAATATCACCACGAACCAGGCAGTGAAGGACGAGGAAGTTCGCTCACTGCAGCCAGCCGGAGCCGACGAAGTGAACGTCGAGGATCGTTCGCTTCGGAACAGTGCATAGCCCGTTTGCACAGTACCAGCCGTCCAAGAGGACTCGGCCACGAAGCCAAGCCACGAGAGCGAAGCATACAGCTGCCAGCTATTCAACGCCAACGTTGCACGATCAACCGATCGTGTCCGTGCAGCCAGAAAATGTGCGGAGAAGCTGGTGCAGTCCGTAATCTTCACCATCAACGAGAAGCAGTGCCGTTTGTTTGTTTGTTTGTTTGTTTGTTTGTTTATTATATCTGGTAGCGTAAGGATTACTCCTTTTAAAATTGCTACTTCCGGTGTAGATCGACGTGCATGCAATAATTTGATAACCTAAATTTAATATTGATAATTTGAAGCACTAAATTTTAAAAACTAGAGTCACTTTTAATAAATTTTCGCAGGTTTAAATCGTCCTCCCGTAGTCGTCGTTTGTTGGTCGTTTGTTGCTGGTGGTGTAGCGTTGTCGTGCAGCGAAGTCCAGGGTTTATCCGAGGGGATGGGGGTTTGCCCCTTGTGCGACCTCTTCCAGGGGCATCAGGAGCCCGGGGTTGTCCCTATTCCACTCTTCCTTTGACTTGTGGTTAGGGGGCCCGGGTCTCCTGAACCTCAGTGGATTCTTCTGTCGGTGTTTCGTCGGTTGAAGACACAGAAGAACACCACCAGATGGCAGCAAGTTCGGGACGAAGCATGCACATCTGGTCCGAGATCCTTTACCGCCGACGAATTCCAGCGTGGCCAGCGGCCGATTCTCTTCTAGCGGGTTTAATGTTAGAAGTCGAGACTTCAACCCGGGGGGGGGGGGAGAATGTTCGGCCAAAGCCGAATTATTCAACCAGTTTTGCGCTAACTATACGCAGTGTGCGCGATCCCACCCCTGCAGCGCTGACAGGACGGCGCTCCCCGGAACGAACCCAAAAGCTGCTAAGTCATCCCACCGACAGCTGGTGTATTCGCCTGCAGCATGCTGTATCATAGTATCATAACTACGGCAGCGGCAGCAGCAGGTTCGTTCGCGGTCCGTGCGTTAAATTCTTCCAGTTCGCCCAATTTGTCGGGGCTGCCGACCGAAAGCGGGCCGGAAAGCGATTAGATCAGATCTTTCATGGTCGTCGTGCGTTGTGAGGATCTTCGCGTGTGGGTGTTTTGATGGGGTTGGCAGTCGAAACGTTGCTGCTATTGACGGTGGAGCTCGATTTGCCGAAGATGTTTGAGGTGCCCATGTTGATCAACTTGCTCGCTCTCGCGCTGGGTTGTTTCGTCTCGGCGGCCGTAGGAGCTTTGATGTTGAGAGTGATCATATTAACCGACGCACCGAGCCGGAAGCGAGCAAGTGGGACGGAACGAAGGATGATTGTCGCGTAGCTGGCCTTGTGCGGCCGCTTTCTTCAGGCTTCCACCACCCGTTGCTCCTACCCTAGGGGGTGTACAGAGTCAAAATAATTATATTTCGTCAATATATTAACGTTGTCGTTGATGTACTAGTTAATTTATTGACGAAAAATAGTATGACCTACATTTGCACACCTTGGTTGACAATTGACAGACAAAAACAACAACAATTGTGGCGCAGAAAATTTCACCATCCTGAAGCATACTGTTCGGAATTTGTTTTGAAGAAGAAGTCCTGTCCAGTCACAGATTGGCCAAATCAGGCCTTAGCAAGCTTCCGCCACACTTAAGAATGTGATGTTTAGACCGGGTTTGGCGGAGCTCAAACGGGAAGAGGTTTCAGGGCAGCAGATATAGGCAAAGAGGAGGAGGAGGAAGAGGTTATGTCAACAGCTGGAATGATTTTCCGGGTTCCTCTCCAACGATGTGGATCTACCATGCTTATGTTCAATTTTCTTTTTTTTCGTGGTGGAAGAAGATGGTAACCGTACTATGTGCTATTTGTTTTCATCCCGCCGCGCTAAATGGTTTTTGTAGCAGGCCTTGACCTGCACAGCTGATGCAAGTCAGTTCAATCCCGACTAGCAAACCAGTCGGATGCAAATAAACAGTTTTTCCGCTACAACTAAACTGTCTTTCTGTTGCATAGCAACGTATTTAACAATTGGCGACGAGGAGACAAAATTTTAGGCTCGCCCACACTGGAGCACTTGCAAACGTTCTTGTCGGTGTACCGTTCCACGCCCAACCGGAACACACCGAACATGACGTCTCCAGCTGAAGCATTCCTTGGACGACCCGTGCGCACCACACTGGACCTGCTGAAGAAGCCTGTTCCTGCCACGCCGGTCGCCATCAACCACAAGCAGAACGAGCAGTTCAACCGTCGGCATGGAGCCGTCAAGCGCGAGTTCAAGGACGATGACCTGGTCTACGCCGAGTACCACCAGCGCAACACCAAGTCCTGGATTCCCGGCCGTGTCGTCGAACGGAAAGGTTCCGTCAACTACATCGTGCAGCTGGACCTGGAAGGAAGACAGAGGATCGTGAGTTCGCACGTCAACCAGTTACGCCCTCGCTACGATGCTGATGTTCCTGACCAAGTCCAACAACGTCTACCGTGGGAGATCCTGATCGAAGAAGCTCGACCGTTGCTGCTAGCCGACCAGGAAGAACCTGAAGCTTCCATCGAGATCGACATCCCTGTTCCAGACAGTCCCGCACCTCCAGCCCTGCCTGGAACCGAAGATCCATTGGAAGGTGGATCTGGCACAAACCCCTTTGTGCTGCCTGAAGAAGATGCCGTACCCGCCGACAAGCCCGTAACGCCGCCGAAGCCGCCGACACCGATACTTCCTGTTGGTCCACGACGTCCCGTTCGACCGTCCAGGATTCCACGGTGGCTGAATTTGTACGACATCTCTTAAGGGGGAGATGTAGCAGGCCTTGACCTGCACAGCTGATGCAAGTCAGTTCAATCCCGACTAGCAAACCAGTCGGATGCAAATAAACAGTTTTTCCGCTACAACTAAACTGTCTTTCTGTTGCATAGCAACGTATTTAACAGTTTTATTTGGCCGCATTCGGTGATCGGATTTGTTTCGATCGGGTATTGTGAAATACGAACGGGAGGAGATTGAAATGTCGTTGGCGAATAAAGGGATTGTTCTTGACCATCGTTGCTCTGTGATAGTGTTTGAGGTGGAGGAGACGGAGGCTAAATTACCGGTGGACAGGACTTTTGCAAGATTTTCCAGTGGATCGTAGCCACCATGGACATGGTTATGATTTAAATTTTTTCTTATGCGACCTGGACGAAGGCAATTAAGGATGTGCAATACCGATTGCTCAGATTGTTTAGGTTCTGCTCTCTAGCCAAAACAGGAAACACGGAATATTTTACTTTCTGGTCCTCTAATTCGGGTCTAGGTTGTGTAATAATGCTTTTACTTTTTGCCCCTTTGTGCTGTAGAATGATATCTTGCCGGTGCCCTTTTGGTACACAGGAGTGGTTAGATTCTGTCCTTCAAGTGTACTCCGGTTCAAAGTTTACTAGTTTTACTATAATAAATAATTATTTCTATTCTTTTTTTTTGAAAAGTTGATTTCAGCGGATTTCATCAAAATCTCTCTCGCGCTTGCAGCTGCTTGACAATTGTGAGGCAACCAAAGTGGCCAACCTGGTTCCTGAACCGATTTTAGCACTAACGGATTGCCGATATGAATACGGCCACAGTCTGTGCCCGGGAGAACCTTCTTTGAGGGCACCAGCCACTCCAGGTTTTGACCACCACTGTCGAAATGGCCATTTTCCATGAGAACTGCCACATCTTGGCGACTTCTACCGGTCCGCCTGGTGCGGCATTGTACGAATTTGCTCCTGCTGCTGGTGGTTCTTCCTTATAGTTGGTGGTCCTCTTCTTCTATTGGCTGCTGCTGCTGCTCCGCCGGCCCGATGTTCCTGGTTCGAGTGTTCGTTTCAAAGTGACTTGCTTTTGCGAAATTTTCTGCTTAAAGCGGTATACGCACTTCGGAAGGAACCGGTCAAGAAAAAAATCAAATGGGCAGCAGCGGCAGCGCAAGCAAGTCAGAGAGGTGAAGAAAAGCCCCAAGAAATGCTGGGGAAGTACGGAGTCGTCAAGCGCACCGTTCGAGAAAAGTTCCCGGCGGAACTAGAGCTCGACTTGTATACCGGAATCCGTGGAGTATACATGGACGTCAAAAAGGAGATCCCAGCTGCTCTGTATTTCCTCAACCGCAAGGGGCGGATTTACTATGATGGTCTGAAGCAGAAGTGCTTCCAGTGCAAGAAGGAAGGTCACCTGAAGGTTGACTGCCCGCAAAGCAAAAAGAAGCACCAGGATCTGGAGACGCAGCAGATGGACATCGTGGAACCGCAAACACCCGGGGGTATCAGCGGACCGTCGAGCTCATTGTGGAGCCGGTGACGCCGCAGGGAGGTCAAGGAACACTGTACTCCGACGCCGTCAAGGACAGCGAAGGCAAGCAGGGATGTACAGGAAATGACAACACGAGCCCGATCGTGTTGAACATGACAACCCTGGTCTCATCCAAGAAGTTGGTCGGTGTTGAAAGCATTCAACAGCTCGCTGACGCTCCGACACTGCCGGCGCCGATGGAGGCCGCTCTACAGCAGCACGAAGGGGATCCGGATGACATCCAGCTCGAATCTGCGGGTGCAAGTCCAGCGAGGTCGCTCGGAGAAGGGTTACACTACAAAGTCGAGTACATTACGCCGCAGTTCGTGATGGAGGGTATCGAGACGGAAGGGACAGCCAAACGTGTGCTGATTTCAAGCGATGAGTCGGCGAATGAAGTTGACACCGATGGCTTCACCAAGGTCAAGGGCTCGAAGTCGAAGTCGAAGAAATTGGCAGGAGCGCTGGAGGCGATTGCCGCAGACTCAACTAAGCAGGACAACAAGCCAGGCGGTGGGAGTGGAGGCAGATCCAAGACGAAGTAAGCCACGCAAATCTCACCTAAAACCAACGACACCCTAAACCAACCCTATTTCCAAGATTCAAAATGAATTTTGTCAGAAAAGTCTGCAGCATCAATCTGAATGCAATTTCGATTGAGGCCAAAAAAAACCTGTTAAAGGACTTTGTAATCCGCCATGACGTAGACGTGGCCCTGTTGCAGGAAGTTGCTTTCAGTAACTTCTCTTTCATCCCCACCCACCATGCTGTGGTCAACCGACGTAGCACCAATGTTGGTACCGCGATTCTCATTCGTAAAACCCTACCCTTCGATGAGACGCTGATGGACCCGAACGGACGAATCACCTCAATTGCCTTTGATAGCATTAATGTTATCAATGTATATGGACATTCGGGATCTCAAGCCAAGGCGGAACGTGAAGATCTTTACGAAGATCGTATCATTGCACACATGGATAAACCTAAAACTCGCCACGCTCTCCTCGGAGGTGACCACAACTGCATTCTCGAAGCGGATAATTGTAAGAGCAAAAACAAACCCCTCTCTCAGGCTTTCCAAGCACTTGTGAGCGGTTACCAACTGAGAGACGTGGGACTACCCGGTCGTCGGTTCACCTTTCACAGAGGCGAGTCGGCGTCTAGGCTGGACCGGATGTACACCAACAAATCCCTCGCTGGACGGATTAAGAAGTTCGAAACTCTACCTGTCACTTTCTCAGACCACCACGCAATCCTAGCAACGTACACGATCGATCGGGACGATGCCACGCCAGCGGTAGGAAGAGGTTACTGGAAAATCAACGACTACCTTCTAAGGGATCCCGAAACAACAGTGGGCTTCCGGGAAGCTCTAGTTGAGCTCAAAAAGCGCCGTAAGTACACGAACAGCTTTTCGGAATGGTGGTCATATGATTTCAAGAACAAAGTCAAGCAGTTCTACAAGTGAAAAGCTATCCAGTTCAATCAAACGAACAGCGTGAGGAAAGCACGGTTTCACAAGCGGCTGGAGGAGAAACAAGCCGAAGGTGAAAATGTGCAAGATGAAATCGAAGTCGCCAAAACAAAGCTTGTAGACGCTGAACACAGCCGTCTCGCTAGTTATCGGAATCGTCACCAGCCAGCAACACTGCTCGAAAGCGAGCGGTTAAGCATGTACCAGATGTCGAAGATCGTAAAAAGAGGATTTAACTCTCCGTTACTGGAAGTATCACCTGAGTCGGGCAATAACAAGCAAGTCGTATACGATCACTTCAAGAAAACCTTTGCGAAACGGCAAGGACTCTCGCCTAGCCACGCTGTTCTGGACCATGTCTCAAAATCTCTTCCACGAGAGGCCAATGACAAGCTGATCGCTGCGGTTGAAGAAGATGAATTAAAAACGATTACACAGTCCAACAAGATTTTGTCTCTGAGACGAGTATATGTGTTCCTAGTAAAATTTTGTCTGCTGAATCCGAATCCGGGTCCCGAATTGCTCCAAATGGTCTCAATTTTGAGATACACCCGTTTGAAATGTTAGTTTAGGCCAGAATTAGCTACTTTGTCGACTATTTTACAAAAGAACTATTGAATAAACAAATAAATCAATACATGTTTCTTAAAGTTCACGTTTTCCCCTTTCTGAAACATCCCTGGTTTTTAAAATTTGATTGTTTCTACGCATACTTATAACCATTTTTAAATTATATTTTCAGTTGGTTATCATTCAAGTTTTCCAACTTGCATGCAAGTCAAATTCTAATTTTAAAATGGCTATAAATATGCGAAGAAACAATCAAATTTTAAAATCCAAGGGTGTTTCAGAAAGGGGAAAACGTGAACTTTAAGATACATGTACTGGTTTATTTGTTTTTCAATAGTTCTTTTGTAAAATAGTCGACAAAGTAGCTAATTTTGGCCTGAACTAACATTTCAAACGAGTGTATCTCAAAATTGGGACCATTTGAGCAATTCTGAACCCGGATTCGGATTCAGCAGGCAAAATCTACTAGGAACACATATTCTCGTCTCAGAGACAAGAAACATTTGATTTTTGTTGAACTGTGTTATCCAGAGGGCAAGCAAAAAAGCACCTGGACCAGATGGCCTCACCTACGAGTTTTACGAGCAACATTTCGATGAGCTGAAGGACGACCTCCTCAAGCTGTACAACGGTGCCATTGCGGGACGCGTGCCGCTGCAAGAAAACTTTCTAGCGGTGTTATCACTTTGATGCCGAAAACAGGGAATAAGTCGGACCTTTCCAATTACCGACCAATCAGCCTCCTGAACACGGACTACAAGATTTTAACCAAAATTTTGGCTGCTAGGCTCTCCACCTGCATGCATCTGCTGCTGGGCGATGGCCAGACTGCTGGCGTTCACAACCAATCCTGTGTGGACAATCTGGATCGTTTAAGGACAATCATCGCAAGGGCTCAAGAAACGAAAAGAGTCAAGTTCGCGCTGCTCAGCCTCGACTTGGAGAAAGCCTTTGACTCTGTGGACCATGACATGCTGTGGCAAACCTTGGAACGTTTTCAAGTTTCGGGGCAGTTCATTGCATTGTTAAAGCAGCTCTACCGGAACGCCTCCTCCCAAGTGCTGGTGAACGGTTTCCTGACAGCATCCTTCAAGATTGCACGGTCGGTGCGACAAGGATGCCCCCTGTCGATGCTGCTTTTCTCGCTCTACCTGGTGCCACTCATTAGACGACTACACGATAATCTCGTGGGAATGATGATCAACAATACCTTCTTCAAGGTATCTGCCTATGCTGACGATCTGACGATTCTGGTAAGGAATGACGAAGAGTTTGATTTAGTTATGTTCCTAGTCTCCAAGTTTTCTACAGCAGCCGGTATTACCCTAAATCCTAAGAAATCCGCCTTTTAAGGCTAAACAACTGTAAAATAGGACCACAAAAAATCCCAGAAAGATCAGAACTAAAAATTTTAGGACTTATAGTTAAAGCTAGGTGGAAGGACATGGTCCAAGTTAATTGCGATTTGCTGATTCGAATATTCACACAAGCCTGCAGAGTGCACGGTGCAAGGAAATTGTGCTTACTTGAACGAGTGTTTGTGCTTAACACATACTTGCTATCCAAACTCTGGTATATTTCACACGTACTAACTCCCTCCAACAAACATTTAGCTCAAATTAAAAAAATCTCAGGTTACTTTCTGTGAAATCACCCATTTTCAAAGTTGGTCGCAATCAATTGTATTTAGACTATGCTAAAGGGGGGCTTACGTTAATTGATCCAGAAAGCCAGTGTAAAGCCTTGTTTATCAGAAATCTAGTTTATAAATCTGGTAGAAAAATCGATCATTTCATGCTGCGGTATGAAAATGCGAGTTGGTTAACAGTAAACAGCAGGAACTGGATTAGCAGAGCAAAACGTGAATATGATCAAATCCCAGATAATAATCGCACGTTGTATTGGAAATTGATTGAAGAACAGAACACAAAACCAAAAGTAGAAGCAAAATATCCAAACTTTGAATGGGAGTGCATATGGGAAAACATAAACCAGAATTTTCTAAGTACAAACGCGCGCTCAACATTGTATCTTACATTCAATGATGTAATTTCCAACAAAGTTAATTTGTTTAACTACACTAACCTGGTGAATAATAGCAACTGTGATTTATGTAACAATCCAGATACTAATGTGCACAGAATCAAAAACTGTCTCCAATCAGGAGTGATTTGGAATTGGGTAGAAGATATTATTAAGAATCGTATCAAACTAAAACTAAACTCGCCAGAAGAAATATTGTATCACGGTATCACAAAGATGAATTATCAGAAAAAGGCGGCATTATGGTTAGTGTCAGAAGCAATTAGTTACAACATTTACCATTTCAAAAACCCAAGTTTATATTGTTTTCAGAAAAATGTTAGGGAAATAAGGTGGAATAACAAAACTGCTGTGAACATACATTTTCAAAACTACCTTAACATTTGTTGAAACCAACAAATGCCTAAGGTTCTTCCACTCTAGTTACTACTAGTTTTGTATATAAAAGATACAAACAATGTTGTAGTTAGGCAATTTTATATGTACTAACTAAAAAACAAGTTTTAAGAAAAAAAAAAAACGCAACAACCGGTTGCGAACACATAACCGGTTGTTGCGTTTGAAACGAAATTTGTGTACGACTCTAATTAGATTCCGTTACAGAATTCGGATTGATTTAACTGGGAAACAGCAGAACAAAAGAGTGGTCGTACAAAAGGGTCATAGTACTCAGAAAAGTAAGCTTTATCGTTGTGAACAGGATTACCAGGTCAAAATTTGAAAAATCTGGCAGACAAAATTTAACCATTCTGATGGTAGAGGAAGGGGAGGTATGAATTAATTCAAATGTTAAATTACGATTCAAATGGTTTAACTGATTTTATAGCCTCAAAAATTATGTTCCGTTAAGAAAAACACATTTTGTATTTTGGTTTCATATGTACTCGATCATTAAAAAAAATGTTCAAAATAGGCATAAAGTGAAAAATCTGCCAAAATCTAGCACAGAGGAGGATAAATCTTTAATCAGGCTGACACTTGGAAAAACTGGCATTTCCAGATTTATCTGGCAACCCTGGTTGTGAACAACATCAGGAATTTAAGCTAATTTTAGGATCCAATTCTAGCAGGGTTCTTACAAAGCGGCTCTGCTAGAATCGTGCTAGAACGATGGAATGCTGTAAGAAAAGCCTGCTGCTAGAACGTCGTGACTGGGTGGGCATGTGCGAACACAACACATTATTTTAAATATTTTTAGTTTAACTAGTTTGTATTTGTAATTCATTGTGATTAGAACCGTACATAAACATGTATATTTTGTTGATTCAATCACTTAAACTCCAGCTTACCAGTCAATAAATGCAATGATGAAGTAACAGACACAGCGATATTGTCTCGTCTTATTTCTTTGTTCCTTTTTTTAAATTACATAATGTTAAACTACTAAAAGTTCATGAACAACAAAAACATAGTTGAAACGCAAAATGTTATTGAATTCACTGCAACAAAAATTCATTCCAAAGTTGCCAAACCCGCTGAGCTTTCCCAGTCAACTCAATCGGAATTCTGAAACGGAATTCAATTCGAATCATTTACGCATTCCGTTTCAAACGCAACGACCGATCCGTGTACGTATCGGTTGTTGCGTTTGAAACGGAATACGTAATTGATTCGAATTGAATTCCGTTTTAGAATTCCGATCGAGTTAACTGGGTTAGAGCTAGTACACTTTCCCAGTTAACTCAATCGGAATTCAATTCGAATCGTTTACGTTTTCCATTTCAAACGCAACAACCGATTCCGTGTACGAACAGGTTGTTGCGTTTGAAACGGAATACGTAAACGATTCGAATTAAATTCCGATTGAGTTGACTGGGAATTTGTGCGCTCCTTTTGGTTTTGCTGGCTGACATAACTAAACACTTTGGGAGCGTTCTTTTATTACGTAACGCAAACTTTGGGATTTTTGAACCCCACCGCCCTCCCTCCCCCCTCCCCTTCGTAACAAATCTTAACAGATTAACGATACCCTAGGTGCACCCCCCTCCCCCAAATTTCGTAACATTACGTAACTGATGCCGACCCAAGGGGCTGGAAACTCTAATATTACTTAGGAATACTGAGTATACTAATGATATTCCAGTATACTTGTTAGTATACTAACCGAAAAGCAATAAACTGTTAGTAGTGCCAGAAATGTTCAACCGGTACAACTATCGAACCGGTTGGATGAACCGGTTCAGTTGAATCGGTTCAATTTTGTTACAGAATGCCTTTTCAGGTAATTTGAAAGAGTGAGATATGTCACATGATACATTTTGTGCCAAAAATGTTTAACTGGTACAACTATCGATCCGGTTGGATGAACCGATTCTGCTGAATCGGTTGAATTATGTTACAGAATGACTTTTCAGGCAATTTGAAAGAGTTAGATACGTCGCATGCTACATTTTGTGCCAGAAATGTTCAACCGGTACAACTATCGAACCGGTTCAGCTGAATCGGTTCAATTTTGTTACAGAATGACTTTTCAGGCAATTTGAAAGAGTTAGACATGTCGCATGATACATTTTGTGCCAGAAATGTTCAACCGGTACAACTATCGAACCGGTTGGATGAACCGGTTCAGTTGAATCGGTTCAATTTTGTTACAGAATGCCTTTTCAGGCAATTTGAAAGAGTTAGATATGTCGCATGATACATTTTGTGCCAGAAATGTTCAACCGGTACAACTATTGAACCGGTTGGCTGAACCGGTTCAGCTGAATCGGTTCAATTTTGTTGCAGATTGACTATTCATGAAATTTTGAGAAGTTAGATATGTCGCATGATTATGTTTCTAATGAAAAGTCATGTTTTTATTCTCTTACTGATGTTAGTATATAGAACAATAGATATTTACTTAACTTTTTTAGTAAAACTTTATGGAAAACGTAGTCTTTTTATATTTTTAACATAAAGTTCAGGTGAAGACCTTTCCAAAGCACTATAAAACTTTGAGTTTTGGTCATGTTTTGCATAAGATATAAATTTTACAAATTTACTGTAACGCATTTTGCTCGCATATTTTTTCGTTCACCCCCTCCCCCCAGAGCCCCACCCAAAAATCCACTAATTTGCATATTTTTTCCGTAAAGTAGACATTCTGACGATTCCAAAACACTATAAAACATTGAAGTTTGGTGCTATTTTGCATATTTCCCAAGCCTGCGAAAATTTACTGTAACGCATTTTGCAGGCTTCGGGTTGTACAGGGAAATTTTTTTCTTCGGGTCTTGACTGTTAACTCTCAATCTCCCAGCTCTCAATATATTGGTAAGTATACTGGCGGTATGTAAAGGAAATAATTAGTATACTAACATATATTTTGATATACTGGTTAACATAATAAGTATAGTTCTAAGAGTTTCCAACCCCTTGTGCCGACCCCCCATCCCCTCCCTAACAGTGTTACATAATAAAAGAACGCTCCCCTTGATTAAACCTCACTTTACTTTCGTGTACGTATACGCAATAGAGCATTCTACGTGCGTATGTATTGCGTATACGTACACGAAAATAAAGTGAGGTTAAATTTTGTCAGCTAGCAAAACCAAATGATGCGCTAGTGTGCGTACGCGAAACGTCATAAAGCTCTATACATGCGCACTAGGCTTGTTCCACACAAATTTCCGATACTAGAGCCAAAATTCTCACTGGGAAATTTATCTGGCATCCCTGATAGTTGATGTCAATAGAGTAATTTACGTGCGCATGTATTGCGTGTACGTACACGAAAAAAAGTGAGGTTAAATTTTG
This sequence comes from Culex quinquefasciatus, assembly GCF_015732765.1. Classification (NCBI taxonomy): domain Eukaryota; kingdom Metazoa; phylum Arthropoda; class Insecta; order Diptera; family Culicidae; genus Culex; species Culex quinquefasciatus. The sequence continues at coordinate 69,888,185 of NC_051861.1, read as the reverse complement.
TCCGGCCAGCAAAATCAAATGGTGCGCTAGTGTGCGTACGCGAAACGTCATAAAGCTCCATGAAATCCTGGTCATCCATGTGCCGCCATGTTTAGCATTCATCATTTTGACAGCCGGCTAAAAAAAGTTTGCGTTTGACGTTCGACGAACGCAAATTCGAGGTAGTTCATTTTCTTTTTTTTATGCGTCTGACAAGTTTTAAATGGTGGATAGTGTTCAAGCGGCATTATACGGTCCTGGATGAAAATTTTAAAATTTGCGATTCAACCACACGTTTCGGCAATTTAAAGCGTATCAATCTTTGGTAATTGAACAATTGTGTAAAGCGGATTTCCGACAGCTGGAGATACTTGTGCTAGTGGAGAAAACGGGATTCCGGATTTTCTGCGAGAGGCTACTGTTAAAAAAGAGGAAGGGGAAAAAAGCGATCCAAGATGGCCTTCAACAACAAAAATCCTCCATGGCAAAGAAACGCCGGGATGCAAGCCATAAGTATGTAGTGATTTTATATGTTTGTAAATTTGAGTGAAGTTAAATTTAATGTGTCTTATTTACGCAGGCATGGGTTTCCCGCAGGCTCAGCCAGTTTTCAATCAAAATATTGGTAAGAAAAACGTTTAAATAAAAATGGTACAGTTGGTTATGTTACACATGACCAGTAACACAAAGAACTTTGTTAGATGCTTGTTGAAATTCTGGAAATTTTTCAATTAGAATGCAGTATTAACTTTTCAATAGGCCCTGCTTGGGCCCTGCCTTGTTAAATTGCTGGCTAATTTTGCTCAGGCGCGGATTTCGCGCGGATAGCAATTTTGATAAACAAAATAATAGAGAACGATAGAATTTCTTTCAAATTACAAAGGAAAATATTATTAGGAATTAAATCAATTCAATCTTTTTCGTTGAGTGCAAAAACATCAATTTCTAAAAAGTTTTAATGATGAAAATTTTCTTATAAAAATTATTGATTGTTTTTTTTTCTTAATACGAAACTTTGAAGTAATCTTCAAGGAGCGCTTTTTTTAATGTATTGAGATTTGTTATATAAATTTAACATAACATTACAACTCATTATTTTTAAAACATCTGCTTAACAATTCAAATAAATACCAATTTTGTTAAAATCAAAATAACAAAATTCGAAAAATTACCGAATTTTTAAAAATTGAAGTTATGAAACTTTTTAGTTTTTTTGTTTTTTTTTTTAACATAAAAAAGTAAATTTTAAAATTTTCGGTTTATTGAAAAAATCAAAAATTCTGTTGCCATTCTGATTTAAGTAGAATTGAAATAAAACATTACGTAATTGCCATTTATAAAACTAAAATATATATCTATCAGCTGATTTTTTTTTAATTTCACATATTTTTATACAATTTTTTTATTAAATTATTAGAGAACAAAAAACTACATTTTGCCAATAGTTTCATCCGAATCCGGCATAAGTTTGATAAAAATGTTGATTATGGAGGAAAAAACACATTTTTTCAAAAAAATATTTATTATCAATTATTTTATGTTAAAAATCACAAGAAATCGATTGGTGACATTCTCATTGGTGGAAAATGACGGCATGGTTCCATTTTGCCCCATTTAACCCTTTTTAATGTGGCAGTGCGTGGCCGAATGGTTACGCTGTCCGCTTTGTAAGCGGATGATTCTGGGTTCGATTCCCATCTGCTCAAACCTTCCATCGGTAAGGAAGTAAAATGTCGGTCCCGGCCTTGGTTGTTAGGCCGTTAAGTCATTCCAGGTGTAGGAGTTGTCTCCATGCCATAAGTACAAACAACACACCAAACCAAACCTACTCCGGTGGAACCGCTGGCGGCGGTTGGGCTCGCAATCCAAAGGTCGTCAGTTCAAACACTGGGGTGGAAGGTTCCTTGGAGTAAAAAGAGGTTTGGGTGCATGCTTTCCCCATTCAAGCCTTCGGACTCCTAGGTCCGAGCAGAAACTTGCAATAGAGACCACAAAAGACCCGTGGTCGTTAATTTTTTTTGAATGTGTTTTTCGTAAATATTTTGAAATGACATTGTTGCGTATAAAACGCAGACTGACGCGCCCCTCGGACGCTGCTGGTGAAGACCTTTGTATTCGTTTAATTGTTGTTGTACAATCGACCGGTGCCCGTGCTGTTGCTCGACCAGCCAACAGAAGAAAACAAGAGTTTGTGACGAGCGGCAGTGCGGGCGCAGCTGGAGAATCATCTCAGATCCCAGCTGTGTAAAACACCGAAGTTGTGAGTATTGTGATACTGTGAATTATTTGTATTTTTGTACTAACGCAATAAAATTGCAGTTTTGTAACGTGTGGAAATCTGGTGTTTGATTTGTCCCCGTTAACAGAACCGGTGCCCGGTTCAACCTGCTTCCGCCGTTCGCAAGAGACATAATTTTCTACAATAGCATACGTTTAAAATTTTATGTAAAAAAATCACGAGGAATCGAGTGGTGGTGTTCTCATAAGCGGCAAACGACGGCAAAGTCCCGTTTTGCCCCATTTACCCCATTTTATGTATTTTCTTTAATATTTTTTTTCCGTGTATTTCTTTTTTTGCATGAATCATTTTTTGTAGTCCTCGGCTTATTATCCTGCCAGGTCACGCAGGCACAATTTTTCTTTTATTTTGACTGCTGCAGCAAAGAATCCAAACTGAAAGCAACCAAGGCTAAACTGATGGCCCGCCCGGAAAGTCTGTACCGCCAAATGCAGGCCGCCAAGCTTTTCCGCCGCAGGCATAACCTGCTGCGCAAGGTCAAGTACACCAAGAAGTATGCCCCATGGAGCGTGAGGTGGTGGAGAAGGCACGCGAGGCCAAGAAGGCCGGAAACATCTACAATCCGGCCGAGTAGAAGGTTGCTTTTGTCATGTGTATACGTGGTCGCCCGAAGTTTCGCATAGTGCTGCAGCTGTTCCGTCTGCGTCAGATCAACAACGCTACCTTCATCAAGCTGAGCAAGGTGTTTTTGTGTGTGTGCAACCAAACGGGACCACGCGTTCGCTTCTTACAAATTGAGTTGTTTCCATGTATTTTTAGATCTTCATTCTATACATGCAAATAACTCGCATAGGCATTTGGAAGGTGTTAGCTCTGCCGAGCTTCGGAGACCCATTTCTACGCTGGCTAGCCGAGCGCGAGGTACCTCAGCTTTTATCGACAAGCCCCGCCCTGAAGAACGTTTGCACCAATCGGGTTCAAACGTTATTTAGAACTTCCGAACCCTTGTCAAATGGACAAGGACCCAGCGCGTATATAGTTGATAGCAACAGTATTCCTAATTCCATTCATAGCTCACCAAGCCGTGATGGCCTAGTGGTTAGCATTTTTGCTTACCAATCCAAAGGACGGGGGATCGAACCCCGACTCAGGCGACTTTGATTTTTCGTTTATGTTCAGAGTTTCAAGATTAATATTTCCTATACTTTCTCGTTGAGAGCAGATGGGAATCGAACCCAGGACCATTCGCTTAGAAAGCGAACACCGTAACCAGTCAGCCACGGTCGCTCCACCTTCATTAAGCTGAGCAAGGCCACCAAAAACATGCTGGGCGTTTCTACCGACTCGAACCGTTACCGGGAATCCGCGCTGACCCACCTCAAGGTAGGCCGGTTTCTTTCGGTGATTTGGAAATGCTAACTAGATTTCCGATCAGATCTGTAATAAAAAATAACGCGAAAAAACGCCATAATTTGTGCTGTCACCGTACTGTATAGTAAAAAAACATACCTGAACAGCTTACGACAGGATTAAATTACTTTAAAACTTAAAAAAGCAAAAAAAAACAGCTGAAAATTGTCAAAACATGAAAAGTCCTATGCGACTCTGCAAAATATTGTTTACATTGTCGCATAGGATGTTTTGCCAGCACCTATCTGACAGATGCCTTCGAGAGCGCTGATTGGTCGACTTTTTCTCCTAACGGTTTCTCTCTCGCGCGCTGCAAGCATTGAAACATTTCTTGCTCTCGATCAGCTGATGACCACACGTTGCGTTGTACAAACATCATCATCATTAAAAAAAAAAGTTCTATTTAAATAAAGATTTAAATTTAATTTGGAAAAGTCCTATGTGCAATGCTGCACGCATTTGCTCCAATATGTTTAATCCTATCTGCAAAAATTGTTCTATGAAACGTGTCCTATGTTGATAATTTTTTGATAGTTCCCGATAAGTACACTTAAAATGCACCATTCTAGGTCTATTTGTGCGTTTTTAGAATTGAAAAATACCCAACTTTGTTTAAATGGGATTCAAAAATGTCAAGCAAAACTTTGACATCAAATTACACAGATTGAGGTTTTGGCACATTTTTTTTCTGTTTGAGTATTAAGACACGGAATCCTGATTACAAGGACTATTGTATCGTGTTACCCATTTTTTTACTGTTATTAAGCATTTCCAGATCTATAACACAGTTCCTATTGAGAGGAAAAGTGCTGTTCCATCCAGATGCTGTAAACTCCATTCCTTGTGCCTTGTGCGCTATGTATCGCTAGAACCGCGGTGACAATTTTTTCGTGTCGTTTTTCAAGCTCTTCCCAGCAGCTATTACATATTTGCCGCGTGGGGTCTTGTAAAGACAATTGTCTTTTTGCGGTGTTCCCTTTGCTCTGATCTGGGCAAAGCGACTGGACTGCAGTGCAATACCGATCGGCTGGGCATTATTTACATGCGAAGACACGAGGAAAGTATTTTGGGAAGAGGCGCAAAGGAATATCCCAAGATTGATTCACATGCTAGGAGAGCACGTGAAGCAACCGTTTTATACTCATACGGTTGCTGCTACCTCTGGACTTAAACCTAAGGCTGCCACCCTGAGAAGAACCCATGACTTTCCGCTTATGAGGCGAAACCCGTAACCATTCGGCCACAGGAGGTTGGCCTTAGGTTTGGCACATAGGACCTTTTGAAAATTAACTCTAGATTTAATTTAAAACAAAATCCTTATACGTGAGGACAGCAGCCGTATTGTGTTCCAAGAATCCAAGAATGAAAGAAGAAAAAAACTGTTCGGACGGTGTCGAAATCATCGCAACTAAATTTGGGGTATTAGCCGCTTTGCAGCAGATCAAACTTTTTGATTTTCTTACATTTTTCAGTTTTATACTTACAGAAATACCTTTTTCTACTCCTTGTGATCGTCCTTCACTATAGTACAACGTATCAACAAATTTTATTCATTTTAATTCATATTTTTTACTCAATTGTTCAGTGTTACTAACAAGATTAATTGCATTTTCCTGCTCGCTTCGTCGGAATCCAATTCTGCCCTTTGCTGTTTGTCGTTATTGCTCTGTCCTGTGGGTTAGCACAGAAATTCACCTAATTCATATTTTTTTGAACATTCGCGATTAAACTCCAGTTTCCTACAGTGTTAGCTTCACATGAAGGCGTCCTTAGTTCATAAAATTTCCTGTTTCCGAAAATGAGCTACGTAGTGCTAGCCGGATCATCCAGCTAGGTGTTTCACTGTATACCTGTGCGCTTCTATGTATTAGCTGAGCTTGGGTGGGCTGTTGCTGTTGGGCCGGTGGGTGTTGCTGGTGAAGTTGTGGTTGCTGTTGTTCCACCACGCAGAAAAATAAGGCATATTTGAATCAACAAAAGGTTTTGTTGATTTGAAAATCAAGATTTTTGTTGAATCAACGCTAAACGTCAAAGCAACTTTTTCAAAACAACAAAAGATTTTTGTGGAATTGAGAAAATCAATGTTTGTTTCAACGCAAAATCTGCGTGGATTATATTCAAAAAAATTTTTGTTGAATCAAACCTCGTACAAAATATTTTTCTGCGTGACACTGAGTCTGAGCTGTCTAAGTTTTTCTTTGAAGAAACTCGCGTTAGTTCCGCACGAGTTTCGCCGCCATCTTGGAACTGAAACTCTAGTGCCGCACTCGATATTTTTTCAGTTTCATGTGTGTTCCATGCACACTGACAAATGACGTTCGATTGAACCAAAACTGGTACCGACGAGTGCGGCACTCAGTGCCGCACTGGCTCTTCAAACGAACGTACCATAAAGAAAGACGGGGGAGCTGTCACGACAGCAGCGCCATCAGCGCCGGGTGAGTGGATGCCGAAGCTATATTGCATTTGAAATAACCGTTTATGGCTCGGTTATTGAAGGACGATGATTCCGCACTCGAGTGTCCCGTCTGTTTGTCTGTGCTATCATTTTGCGAACAGTTAATTGATTCCGCTTTGACAGTTCTAAATTGAGGCCGTTTTGCGATCCACTATTCTGCACCCAGTTCCATAGGGAATGAGATGGGCTACAATGTCCTTTCATTAGGTTTGACCAAAATTAAGAATATACCCAGAACCCAGGGCCGTCCTATTGTTCCCAACTCTTTTCAGCCCATGGGTAACAATGAGACACCCTGGGTTTTCTTCATTAAACAACAACAAATCTATGGAAATCATTCAAAACATGAAATGGAAGAGATTTTTGGCATATTTATTGAGTTTTAACTTCAATAATAGTATAACTTTTGTTAATAAAAGTTTCAAGTTGGAAAAATTGCTTTGAAATGTCCAAGGTAAGTAACCTGTAATGAAACAACACAAGAACGTGATGTTTAGCTAGAAAACGTTACTTAATCCACTCTTAGGTGGTTGGCGCCTTCCTCACATTTAAAGGGTGTTATCCAAAATGAAAAAAAGTGCGTAAATAACACTTAAGTGCTATACTTTTGATAGGGTTGTCAAATCTCCAATGTTTTGGACGCGTTAGAAAGGTCTTTTGGATACCCATCCTACGATAGGTCGCATGAGAGATCCGGACAGCATTTTCATCAAAATATCTGAGATCCGGCTTCCAAAAAGTACATAAATAACTCTGAAGTGCTTATAACTTTCGATAGGGTTGTCAGATCTTCAATGTTTTGGACGCGTTGGAAAGGTCTTTTGAATACCTATCCAACGATAGGTCGCATGAGAGATCCGGACAGCATTTTCATCAAAATATCTGAGATCCGGCCTCGAAAAAGTGCGTAAATAACACTTAAGTGCTTATAACTTTTGAAAGGGTTGTCAGATTTTCAATGTTTTGGACGCGTTGGAAAGGTCTTTTTAATACCTATCCAACGATAGGTCGCATGAGAGATCCGGACAACGTTTTCATCAATATATCTGAGATCCGGCCTCCAAAAAGCGTATAAATAACACGCGTTGGAAAGGTCTTTTAAATACCTTTCTGAAAATGTATAGCATGACGGGTTTTCTTACAAAAACCACCCTTTTTACAATCTTCCGGACTTTAGTCAAAATCGTTTTTTTAGCATAACTTTTGAAGTACTTTACTAAACTTCATAATTTTCAATAGGGACTTATGGGACCCCAAGACGAATCGAACGAGGCCAAAACGGTCCAAATCGGTTAAGCCAGTGCTGAGATAATCGAGTGCATATTTTTTGGTGCACAGACCCACATCCCTACACACACACACACACACACACACACACACAGAGACATTTGCTCAGAATTCGATTCTGAGTCGATAGGTATACATGAAGGTGGGTCTAGGAGGTCTAATTGAGAAGTTCAGTTTTCGAGTGATTTTATAGCCTTTCCTCAGTAAGGTGAGGAAGGCAAAAATATTGATTTTCGTAGAGTGTCTCATTGTTCCCCAACTGTCTCATTGTTTCTGCCAAGTGCGTCTAAATTAGACAGTTGAACAACTCTGGCTGTAGAAGTCAGATCGATCTCATATTTTAAGCAATGTTAGAATACATTAAAAGAAAGAAAATGCATCAAAAAGCTCATTAAAACATGCTGACGAAAAAAAAAGGAAAAATCGTTGAAAGTTAAAACCAAAAGTGTCTCATTGATGACTACTCTATTCTATACACGAAAATAAAGTGAGGTTAAATAAGTGTGTCATGACGCCATTTTTGCTGTATATACAGTATGTAAAAAAGTATTTACACCCCTTGGGCACTATGCACATTTTGTGATTAAACATGTAAAAAATTTAAAGTTTGACAGGAACCTAGTACTACGTTTTGTTCAGAAACTCATGCCAAACATTTTGCTACAAAAAGCTCATGAAAAGATGATTTCTATAAAAAGTTATATAACAAATACTATTACGAAAATAAAAAAGGTGCAAAAAAAGTTTGTACACCTTTCGAAAAATTAACATAAATAATGTTATTTGTTGACAAATCACCATAAATCCTGTATCCCAACTCCAAATAGGCATCCTTGACTGATTAAAAAAAGAATTTGGATTGAATATAAAGTTTACTAACTACTTAGTATAAAAGTTTATATAACTCTGGAAATTCTATATAAAACTTATCTAAACTTAATTTTGCAAACTTTTAATTCAACTAAATGTCAATATATTACCATATAATTGCTAAATAAACATTTTGGAGTGGGTATAACACCGTTTTGGGGTATTTGTATCGATAGAATAGATTTTTCGTTGGAATTTCGTACCAACCGGAATTACGTCGTAGGAAAATCCGCCGGCATCCGAACCGGTCCACGATTCACAAGTTAACCTATGTGGAATCGGAAAGGGCATAAAATTTCCGATCTTTTGATACCCAAACATCTAGGTTTTCTTTAAAACCTACGTTTTTAAATACCTAAGCAAAAACGTTGTTATGGTTTCGTTTGAGCAACCTGCCAAAAATGTATGGAATTTCGTAATTTTTGCTCTCGTGGATCAAACTTACTTTTTGCCCAGGTATTTAAAAACGTAGGTTTTAAAGAAAACCTAGATGTATGGGTATCAAAAGATCGGAAATTTTATGCCCTTTCCGATTCCACATAGGTTAACTTGTGAATCGTGGACCGGTTCGGATGCCGGCGGATTTTCCTACGACGTAATTCCGGGTTGGTACGAAATTCCAACGAAAATCTATTCTATCGATACAAATACCCCAAAACGGTGTTATACCCACTCCAAAATGTTTATTTAGCAATTATATGGTAATATATTGACATTTAGTTGAATTAAAAGTTTGCAAAATTAAGTTTAGATAAGTTTTATATAGAATTTCCAGAGTTATATAAACTTTTATACTAAGTAGTTAGTAAACTTTATATTCAATCCAAATTCTTTTAATCAGTCAAGGATGCCTATTTGGAGTTGGGATACAGGATTTATGGTGATTTGTCAACAAATAACATTATTTATGTTAATTTTGAAAGGTGTACATACTTTTTGCGCCTTTTTATTTTCGTAATAGTATTTGTTATATAACTTTTTATAGAAATCATCTTTCATGAGCTTTTTGTAGCAAAATGTTTGGCATGAGTTTCTGAACAAAACGTTGTACTAGGTTCCTGTCAAACTTTGAATTTTTTACATGTTTCATCACAAAATGTGCATAGTGCCCAAGGGGTGTAAATACTTTTTTTACATACTGTAGGTTTAGGTCGGTGTTTGTAAAATGCACGTTTTGTTTGAAATTTCGAAGCTTTTTACAATATGTAAAAAAAGTATTTACACCCCTCTGCACATTTTGTGATGAAACATGTAACAATTTAAAGTTTGACAGAAACCTAGTACTACGTTTTGTTCAGAAACTAATGCCGAACATTTTGCTACAAAAAGCTCATGAAAAGATGTTTTCTATAAAAAGTTATATAACAAATACTATTACAAAAATAAAAAAAGGTGCAAAAAAAGTTTGTACACCTTTCGAAAAATTAACATAAAAAAAGTTATTAGTTGACAAATCACCATCAATCCAGTCTACGAACTCCAAACAGGCATCCTTGACTGTTTAAAAAATAATAATTTGGATGGAATATAAAGTTTACTAACTACTTAGTATAAAAGTTTATATAACTCTGGAAATTCTATATAAAACTTATCTATACTTAATTTTGCAAACTTTCAATTTAACTAAATGTCAATATATTACCATAAAACTGCTAAATAAACATTGTGGAGTGGGTATAACACCTTTTTTGGGGGTATTTGTATGGATAGAATAGATTTTTCGTTGTAATTTCGTACCAACCCGGAATTACGTCGTCGGAAAATCCGCCGGCATCCGAACCGGTCCACAATGCACAAGTCAACCTATGTGGCATCGGAAAGGGCATAAAATATCCGATCTTTTGACCCACGGATAAAACCCACGTTTTTAAATACCTGAGCGAAAAGTAAGTTTGATCCACGAGATCAAAAATTACGTCTATACATTTTTTGGCAGGTTGCTGAAATGAAACCATAACAACGTTTTTACCGATGCCACATAGGTTGACGGGTTGGAACGAAATTCCAATGAAAAATCTATTCTAGCGATACAAAGAGACCCCCAAAACGGTGTTATACCCACTCCAGAATGTTTACTTAGCAATTCTATGGTAATATATTGACATTTAGTTAAATCGAAAGTTTGCAAAATTACATAGAATTTCCAGAGTTATATAACCTTTTATACTAAGTAATTAGTAAACTTTATATTCAATCCAATTTATTTTTTTTATCAGTCAAGGATGAACATTTGAGTTGGGCGACTGGATTCATGGTGATTTGTCAACAAATAACTTTATTTATGTTATTTTTTCGGAAGGTGTACAAACTTTTTTTGCACCTTTTTTTGATTTTTGTAATAGTATTTGTTATATAACTTTTTTATAAAAAACATATTTTCATGAGCTTTTTGTAGCAAAATGTGCGGCATGAGTTTTTGAACAAAACGTTTATGTCAAGGTTTATGTTGGGCACCTATGCTTAGGGAGCGTTCTTTTATTACGTAACGCGAAAAATCGGACTTTTAGACCCCCTCCCCCCCCCCTCGTAACAAAATTTCCATACAAATTTTAAAAATTTTGTATGGAGCGTAACACGGCCTCCGACCCCCCCCTCCCCCCCCCTACTGCGTTACGTAATAAAAGAATGCTCCCTTATGCTTATGCTTAAAACGTTTATGTCAAGGTTTATGTCAACTTTAAATTGTTTACATGTTTCATCACAAAATGTGCACAGTGCCCAAAGGGTGTAAATACTTTTTTTACATACTGTAAATTCACATTTAAGTTTTGTTCATCGATTCAACTATTGTTTTTCAACAGGCTTGCAGCAGCAGCAGAACCTGTCACTGATACCGCAGATGGGACAGATTTACTCCCAGACGGTGCAGTACCCGACGTCGCGGCAAATCAATACGATTGCTTTCCAAAACCAACCTCAGGCCCAACCATCGGCGCAGATGGGTGGCCAGAATGCGTCCAAATTTAACCCGAATCAGCGTGTTTTTAGCGGAACCGGTCACGTCACCAAGGTCCAAAACGATTTTGGCTTTATCGACGAGGAAGTATTTTTCCATAAGAATGTCTGCAAAGGTGCGTTTCCCAAAGTTGGAGATCGGGTATTGGTAGAGGCAGCGTACAACCAAAACATGCCCTTCAAGTGGAACGCTACCCGCGTCCAGGTGCTACAATCAGCGGCCTCGACCAGTGGTGGCGTAGGCAGCAGCAGCACCTCGCGTCACAACATGGGTGGCGGAGGCGGTTACAACAACTCGCAACAGATGTCGAGCGGGGATCGTTCCGGACGGAACCGTTATTCGCCGACGCGGAAATCGCCAGATCGTCACCGTTCCTCGAATCATGATTCTCGCCAGCGGGAAGTTGATGTGAGTAATATGCAAGCTTTGATCCGGTCGTTTTAAGGGTGAAAATATTGTTGCTTTATCCACAGGACGATGACCGGCGCCGACGACGTGACGATAGGGACGGCGATCGGTACAGGGAAAAACATCGCGATCGTACGCCGGATCGCGAACGCAGGAACGTGAGAGAAGCCCGGTGCGCAAGCAGTCGCCCAAGCGCCGTAAGACTCGTCCGATTCCTCGTTACATGGTGCAAATGCCGAAGCAACTTTTGACGCAGTAATGTTCTTTAAAGCTAGGAAACTGATGGGTTTTGTATTTAAAAATGTCTTTTTCTTTCAGAACTCGCGTGGATATCCTGGAGCTACGTCGTCGGTACCTTACACTTTACATCCCGTCTGACTTTTTCACCTCTGAGGTTCGTTGGATCGAAGCATTCCCGCCGAATGAGCCGTTTTCGATCAACAACCCGTGCGCTTTCCATGTGATGCATAAAGAAGTGGAACCGCTCGTGCCAGTTTCGGCAAACGATCTGGAACCGGCCGATGCCGACTATCTGTACAGCGCCAAAGTCATGTTGATGGCCACTCCTCCGATGGCGGAGTTTTACCAGAAATGCTTCGCCACCGCGGAAGACCGCGACCGTTACGAGGACCTGGTGCACCCGACGCGTCTGATAAGCTTCCTAGTTGGAATACGAGGCAAGGGCGAAACGATGTCGATTGGCGGCCCGTGGTCGCCCTCGCTGGACGGTGAAAATCCGCAGTCGGATCCAAATGTGCTGATCAAGACGGCCATTCGCACATGCAAGGGACTGACTGGAATCGATCTTTCCAATTGCTCGCGCTGGTGAGTACCACTTGTCCGAGCCGCAAGCTGGTTTATTTTTTAATTTTTTTTTGTGTTTTTTTGGCTCGGAAATGCGTTTTCGGTGAACATGTCCGCCGTTGAGCTCCATTTTTACCGAATTCCGTTTCCGTCAATCTTGTTTTAACAGCAGTAAGTATTTAGAGTTGGATGTTTGACGGGTTTTCGATCAATTGCAATCTCGATTCCAAAAGCATTCACCAAAAAAGTAGTCATCATAGTAGCAAGTAATCGTGGGTGAAGCATTTCCAGCTAATGTCCGCGGAGGTCTTGTTACGTTTATATTTTTGTTGTATTCGAACGAAACCGTCCACACTTATTGTTTTGCTAGAGAGATTAGAGGTCCAACGAAGAGCCTATCCGTTTGAACTGAGTGTTTTTAATTCCTAATCATTTATATATATATTCTCCCGCCATTTTCGTTGAAGTTTAATCTGAAATCAACTACTATACCTATACCAACACAGGTACCGTTTCGTGGAGCTCTATTATCGTCGTTCAGAAACCTACCACAAGGGTCGTTTGATTCCAGCACGTATCGAAACGGTGGTTATCTTTCTACCCGATATCCGTTCCTGTCAGCCAACGCGTCCAGAATGGGATGAGCTGCATCTTAGTTACAAATCACATTTGGAGCGTATAATTAATAGTCAGAGTTCCGATAGTCCGGTTCCACCTGCAGTAGCAGCCGCACCATCAACAGAGGAACCAGAACCGGCAGCATCAACAGTTACAGCCGATTCTCCATCTCCGCCAGCAGCAGCTGCAACAGCAGCGGAACCAGCAGCAGCTGCCGACGAAGAGTCAACTGATAAACCTGTCGATACGGCACCTTCGTCTACTTCTGACATCGTAAAGCCATCGGCCGAACCCGCTGAACCAGCTGCTGCCCCCAAGGATGATACTGAGGACGACAAGGCCGCCGACGACGTCGTCGAAGTCACTGAAAAGGCACATTCATACATTTATCTTTCTTAAGTCCATAGACACTCTTTAGCCTCGCTGATGTGATTGATCTCCAAGTTACCCTTTGGAAGCTTACCATTTCTAATGAGTTTGTTAACTTAAAGCAAAAAAAAAAGACAAATCAATCGATCTATTTGTATGCTTGGGTCTGGGTGATTGATGTGTGTGCATCTGAGCGAACGGGAATGTGTGTGTCTGTGTGGATGGTTTGGGATACTTTGCGCAACACTAATGTGTACCACAAATTTAGACCCGCAGAACGCAGTTAATTATCAGTCTCCCCACCCGTTTTTTTTCTTTTTCTCTCTCTCTGTGTACGCTGTGTAACAGGAGGAACCGGAGGTGGTCATACTAGACGAGTCGGACGAAGAGGAACCGAAAAAGGAACCGACTCCATACGCGCAGCTGGATGTAAAAAAACTGAAGGTACCGGAGCTGCGGACGGAACTTCAAGCGCGGGATCTGCCAACCGATGGTAGGTGTTTGGGATTGAAAACTTCAGGAGACAAAAATCATTAAATATCTCGATTTGTCGTTTTGCGAGAGTCTTCAATCTGGGACCTTTAAGAAGTTATATAACGTCATGATTCGAATTTCCGGACGCTTCGAAACCCGGACACCTCATCTTGTTTTATCAATTATTTGAATATAAGTTCGCATTATGAATGTCAAAACTGTCTTCATTTCCAACTTATTACATGTTTTTTGTCAGCTATAACGAAAATGATATGCTACAGTAGAAATCATAACATCAAAAATGGAACCGGAAGTAAAACTTCACATTTATGGCGACTTTAATCAAAGCAAAGTCGAATTTATATCTGACCAAGAAAATGAAGCAATTCTTCTCCCAGTCATTGGGGAAAATGAAACTTTGCATTTTCTCTTTGACAATATTGCAAATTTTTAGACCTTTTATTCACTAACTGTATTGAAGACTTTCATGTACAAGAATCTGTAACCCCCCTTTGGAAGAATGAAGTCTTCCATACAGCAATTGAATATTCTATTTATGTCCATAAAAACACTTTGCCCATTGACTGGGAATATGAAGAAGTCCTGGAATACAATAAAACAAACTTTGTAGAAGCCAAACGTAAACTACTTGCAATTGACTGGCAAAATTTATTTAATAATGAAGGAAATGTCGACGAATTAGTAGGAAAATTCTATACGGAAATTAACACTATAACATCTGAAACCGTACCTACTAGAAGAAGACGACGTAATAACACAGGCAATAAATACCCAGTGTGGTTCACTCCACAACTAAGAAATTTAAAAAATAGAAAACAAAAAGCCTACAAACTATACAGAAACAATACAAATGACACAAATCTTCTGAATTATCTGAATATTTCCGACCATTTTTTTTCGGCACTCAATTCTGCCAACGAAGAATATAATAGTAAAGTCGAATCTGAAGTCAAATCATGCCCGAAAAATTTCTTTAATTACGTAAAATCCAAATCCAAAAGTAGTAACTTCCCATCGCAAATGCAACTGGACGAAAATGTAGGCAGTAACTCAAAAGAAATTTGCAATCTTTTTCAAAATTTTTCAAAGAAGTATACACCTCATTTTCCGAAGAAGACCGCGACCGCGACTACTTTTCATATATACCGGAATTTCCAAATGACGTCTCAGTCAATTCTTTGTCAGAAACGGAAGTACGCCAGGCATTGAAGGACTTAGACTCATCAAAAGGACCAGGACCCGACGGAATAGCACCTGCATTCCTAAAGAACCTTGCAGAAGAATTGACATATCCACTGCATCATCTTTTCAACATGTCAATAAATACAGGAAAATTCCCACAAACATGGAAAAAGTCTTTTTTGGTGCCTATTTTCAAGTCAGGCCCAAAATCAGACATACGTAATTATCGCGGAATTGCCCTTTTGTCTTGCATTCCAAAACTTTTCGAATCTATTATAAATGAAAAAATCTTTCAGCAAGTAAAAAACCGCATCACATGTAAACAGAACGGCTTTTTTAAAGGCCGCTCTACTAGCACCAACCTTTTAGAATTTGTAAATTTTACACTGAATGCAATGCATAATCGCAATTTCGTAGAAGCAATTTACACAGACTTTAGTAAGGCATTTGACAGAATCGACATCAGAGAACGAACATAGGCACCATGTTTTGCGAAATATCAAAGGTGCAGTGCTTTAGTTGTCATCAGAACCCATTATTTTAGGTGCTTATAATAAGCACCCCAGTTTGAAGGTGCTTATTTTTGCAACGGTTTTTTTTCATTTATTCATTAGATTGATGAAATTTGTATGTGATTTGGAAATAATTGCTGTAGGTGTAAGTTTAAATGTCAATCATCTTGCTTCTTGGCATTTTTTGGAAACGGGAAGAATTGCCAAAGCATTTCCCTCAGCACGGGTTTGACCTTGCGAGAATTGCCGGATGACATTTTTGAAAAGTTTCTCATAGAGATTGAGGGGCACAAGAGGATTGTGTCCTGCGTTCAAAGTGGCTTTTCATTAGGTCTAAAAAGCTGCTTCAAGAACATCCTGTATTATTCACGGTTCATTTTCACACGCTTCTGCCTCATATTTTTGAAGGATTCAGTACCTCCACGCCAATTGACCCTATTCCGGGTCGCATGAAGACAGTATTTTTTACCATTTCGAAAGTCTGCTCAAAAATAGGACTCGAAGCCGTCTTCTTCTCAAGATCTACACTCACAAATCGGTCACTGATGTCTAATTTTGGCCACATTGTAACATGCCATTGCTCCTCAAAAAGTACAGAATCTGCTAGGAACTGACCAAAAACCAAGTTCTAAATGACAATGTTGACAACAATATTTTTTTCTATGGTAAAAAAAAGACAGGTGATAGTTACTTTGTTTGAAAAATATGCACCAGCACCGCACCCAAATATTTTAAAGTTCGGTGCTTATCGTAGTTACCTTACTTCAAGTGCAGGTACTTATTACCCTTCCCTGATCGACATACCATTATTAATCTTCAAACTGCAGAAAATTGGAATTCAACCGAATCTTTTGGAATGGCTTAAGTCATATTTGACTAAGCGCGAACAAATTGTTCGCTTCCAAAATGTACTATCGGAATCAATTCACGTCACCTCTGGGGTTCCGCAAGGATCCCATCTAGGACCTCTTCTTTTCATCTTGTATGTAAACGACATTTCCTTCATTCTTAAAAAAATTAACGTACTTGTATATGCAGACGACATGAAATTGTATATGGAAATAGGAAATGCCAATGACAGTCATGTATTCCAAAACGAAATTAATCTTTTCTACACATGGTGTAGTAAAAGCCTACTCCAATTGAATGTAAAGAAATGTAATTCCATTGCCTTCAGCAGAAAACATGAAACACCAAACATAACAGTATTATTAGGAAACCAACCAGTAGAAAAATGCAAAGTAGTACGTGATCTAGGTGTCATCCTAGACTCACAACTAACTTTGTAGAACACTATAACACAATAATAAACAAGGCAAAAGTACATTAGGCTTTATAAAGCGCTTTGCATTCAACTTCCAGGACCCGTATACTATTAAATTACTCTATATAACGTATGTCAGGCCACTCTTGGAATACTGTAGTATCGTCTGGAATCCATACTATGCCGTACACCAAGCACGTATTGAATCTGTCCAAAAACAATTCTTACTGTACGCACTACGTAAACTTAACTGGACTGCATTTCCTCTCCCATCGTATGAAGCACGCTGCATGCTCATAAACATACAATCATTACAAGAACGTCGTAAATTTGCCATGCTCTCTTTCATCAACGACATTATTTCTCAACGCATACAGTCAGCAGCATTATTTTCAGTAATACGCAATAGTATTCATGAACCAAGCCGTACTCTTAGAAATTCACCACTTTTAGAATAACTGCATACACGACAAATTATTTAAAAATTCGCCATTAAATCAAATGATGCGCTTTTATAATGAAAATTCACAGTACATACATTTCGACATGTCTAAACCGGAACAACGAAAAAATCTGTACAATAGAAATAATATCTAGTATGTAAGAAAATTGTAAGTAGTCTACATAAGCTTGACGAATAAACAATAAACTAATCAACTAAGTGTCCGGATTTCGAATCATGACGTTAACTGGAAAAAATGCGGGTAGTCTCCGCGGATAAGAAATCTTAACAAAAAAAGGAGTCGTAGAACGTGTATACTAAATTACTTTTGAACCCCTACCCGTAGGCGTCAAGAATGTGCTGGTTACGCGTTTGACCAAGGCGCTGAAAGAGGAACAAGAAGAAGCCGAAAAGAAGCAGGCTCCTGAAGCGGCCACTGGCGAGGCCAAGTCCGTCGACAAGCCTGCTGCGGACGAGGAGACACCTGCCCAGGAAGAGAAGAAACCGGCGGAAGAAAAATCAGCAGAGAAGGATTCCGCCGATGCTGCCGCTCCGGAAGATACGGCCAACCCCGTCGAGAAGGAAGCCGAAGAGGACTTTGAAACCATGGACAACGTGGACATGTCCGAGGTGACGGTGATTGACGAATATGATTCCAAGGCGGAAGAGAAGACCAAACCCGAACAAGTCAAGTTGACCGAAAAGGAGTGCCAATTGCTGGAGAAACGGTACTCGCTGCCGGAGCAACCCCACATCATTGTGCACCCGTCGCGTACGGCCAAGTCCGGCAAATTTGACTGCGCCGTCATGTCGCTTTCGGTGCTGTTAGATTACCGCCAAGAGGATTCCAAGGAGCACTCGTTCGAGGTGTCATTGTTTGCGGAATTGTTTAATGAAATGTTGACTCGGGACTTTGGATTTAACATCTACAAAGCGTTGCACATGTTGCCCGCCAAGAAAGAAGAGGAGAAAAAGGAGAAAGAGGTGACGATTGACTTGGACGCCATCGACGATAAGAAGGTCAACGGAGAAGGAGCGAAGGAGAAAGCCGGCGAGGAGGACACGGTCAAATCCACCAATGACAAGGACGAAAAGGACAAGGCCAAGGAGCGTGACACCCGCAAGAGATCTCGCTTCGACGATCCGACGGAAGACGAACGGCGCCGGCGCGAGAAGGAAAAAGAACGCGCTAAGCTTTACACCGCTGACCGCGAACTGTTGCTTTCATTCACCTACTTTGACGTTAGCCACTGCGGCTATATCTTTGAGAAGGACATTGAAGATCTGTTCTACACGATTGGACTGCATCTGTCCCGTTCGCAGATTCGCCGGCTGGTGTCGAAAGCCGTCACCCGTGACTCGCTATACTATCGCAAACTGACCGATAAGGTCAAGGAGGACGACGATGTCGTTGAGATTACCGACGAAAAGTCTCCAGAAAAAGAGGAAAAGGATGCCGACAAAGCAGAAGCCAACGCGGACGAAAAAAAGATGGAAGTCGTGGAAAAGATCGACGATATGACTGCTGCTGCCGCTGCCACGGTGGAAATTCCCGAAGCAGATCTAAAGGAGATATCCACGGGTAACAGCAACTACAAGGAGCAACTGAAAGCAAACCTGCAGCTGGTTCTGAACGCCGACGCCGTCGAAGACGACAAGCCACCGGCAAAGAAGATCAAACTCGACGCGACGGCAACAGAGGACGGTGTTCCCGAGATAGAAAGTGGTAAGAATTGGCTAGGTTCATTTTCTCCCCCCATTCTTGGTTTGAACATAAAATTATCCGCTTTTAGGAATTGTAGCCCACAACGGAAGCGTCGTCAATATCCCGAAGCTGCTTGAGCAGATGCGTCGGCTCGAAAAGTCTCGCGAAGAAGCGGAACTGTTGCTGGTAGATTTGCGCAAGCAAAACACTGAGTTGACTCGCAGCAATGCCCGAGCCAACGAGAAAATTAAGGACCAGAGCACAGATCTCAAGAACACGGCTAAGAAACTCGCCGAAACGGAGCAAAATTTGCGCGAAATCACGGTAAGATGGGAGAAGTGATTAAAATTGCGTTGAATCTGATGCCGTTGTTTCCCTTTTTTCCAGAGAAAATACAACGAATATTTTTCAACGGTGTCGAACATCTACGATCGTGTCAGTTTGGTGCTGAATCGCACCGAATCATCGTCGAAGCGCTCTTCGTCCATCACCTCGTCTAAACGGGGAAGGTAAGTTTGACTAGAACGCGAATTAAAGGCAAATAGCAAAACAAACAAAACCATACTTTTACAGCTCGCGCGATCGCTCCAGCCGAAAGGACACAAAACCCAAAGACAAAGAGGCTGATCCGGGCAAGGCCAAGGAGAGCAACGGTGCCGACGTCGCTCCTAAGCCAAGCGAGAAAAAGTCTGACGATAGTTCGGACGTTGAGCTGGTCGTCGCAAGCAGTGACTCCAAGGAGAGCGTTGACACGATGGACGTGGACGTGGCCAGCGGTCAAAATGACGAGTCGGCCAAGACAGCAGCGGACGAAAAGGAGGACGCACCGGAGGAAGCGCAGAAGGAATGAACTATTTGAAAAATGATTATGCAACAAACATCGATCCTTGAATCGTCACACATATTTATATCCTTGCTTAAAATGTAATTCTTCTGAATGTAAGAGAACATGAGTAATAAAATACTTAAACTAAACAGCGTAAAACACCTTGATGCTTGTTGCTTGATTACAGCATTGTGAGGTAAAGTATGCCGCGACCGGTGGAGTAGTGGTAAGCGTTGTTGCTTCTCACCCAGTTGGACTGTGTTCGATCCCATACGGTCTCGGTGGAATTTTTCGAGACGAGATTAGTCCGATCACAATCTAAGGGTCGTCAGTTAGAATCCTGGGGTGAATGGAAGCTTAGGTGTAAAAAGAGGTTTGCATTGAGGTTTTGCAGCGTGACTGTGATTCAAATGTAGGCGGCGCCAAGTGAGGTTACTTGCCAAATTTCGCATGCCTTTTTGCCGGGTTAAAGTACAAAATCAAACAGTTGGTTAGTTTCTCATGATTCCCTGCATCAATCTTAATGAAACTGGATGCAAAAGACGAGTTTTTTTTGCTTTCAAATATAGAATATCAAATTTTGGGTGAGCAAAAATTTGAGAAAATTTTCCTTTAAAAAAACATGTTTTGGAACACGAAAAAAATACATTCAATATTCCGCCCTTTTAAAATGTTAGTCTTGGTTTAAAAATTTTGAAAATATTGTTTTCGAAAAGATCGGAAAATTTTACAAATGTTTCATATTAGTTGCTGAGATATCGACATTGAAAAATGGTGGGCTGTTTGTGTGAGACTTAGAAAACATCAATTTTCCTGTTTTTAAACCTTTGCCTTGCAATATCTCAGCAACTAAAGGTCGTATCAACAAAGTCCGATGAAGCAAAATATAGAGAATTTTCTCAGCTTTTCAAAAATATTTTTTTCAAAAGTGGGCAAACATGTGCACTAATTTAAAAAAATGAAAAACTGCGACTATTTTGAAAAAAGTTACATAAAAATGGCTATAACTTGAAAACGGTGCACTTTATCAAAATTTCACTAAAGGGACCATCCATAAACCACGTGGACACTTTTTTTTTGGAATCTCAACCCCCCCCCCCTTCGTGGACAATTGTTCATACAAAAAAAAATCTTTTTTGTATGGAGCGTGGACAATCGCTTACCCCCTAAATTGTCCACGTGGTTTATGGATGGTCCCTAAAGTACTTTTTGATTGCAAATTCAATTTTACATCGAAAAATGAAGTTGAAAAATTTTTGCGACCAAAATTTCGATTTTTTGAAAAAATTAGTATTGATTAAAAAATTCATAACTCGGTCAATGATTTTTTGCACAACCTGGAAATTTCTGAAAACTTGGCTTTTTATGTCCTCTAAAACATATCAAAAAATAAAAAAAATTAAAAATAGTGTTTTTTTGCAAATCAAGTTTTAGTGATAAAAAGTTAAATAAAAAATCACCAAATTATACTATATTTTCAACCACATTTCGCTGCGATTAGAAAAGTTTTTATGGTAAACGAAAACTGGTTCTAGATAAAATCTTAAAACACAATACTAGATATCGCCCTGGTCGAAAATTGGATCGAATGTTTTTTCATGACCCCAGAAATCGCCCACTTTATTTTATTGAAATAACCTTTGGTAAACGTTTAAAACAGGTAAATCCGAGGGGGATGACACTTCGCGATTTCGTTCATATCGCACCAAATCTCGTCAAATTCTTTCATCGCGGCTCATCGTACCTTCATCGTGGTAATTTTTCGCTAATCGCGCCAGATCGCGCTCATCGTTCTCATCGTGCTCAGGTCGTGCTCGAATGAAAATTTGCATTCATGCAGTCAGAGTTGCCATAAAATATTTGTTCTAGCCTTCTAGCAGTTTCCCATGAAATTGGGCGCACTGCTTCATTGTTTATTTTTGTTGATTCGAGCAGTCTGAGATGTAAATAAATTAAATTTCTTGGGATTTTGTGTCGGATTGCGTCAGCTATTTGAGCCGATTTACATTTCTCTCTCCATGAGCCTGGACCGTTTAGGCGTTCAGCCGGACTTCGCCTGCGAGGATCTGGAGGCAGCCAGTTTCGGTATTTATTGATTGTTTAAAATAAAAAGACGCTATTTTGCTGGAGAAGATGGTCCGCTTGATGAAGTTTGGTTTTTGGTCTCGTTCAAGGGGATGAAAAACGTGAATGATTCTTCCAGGATCGATGTACCCTGTGGATGGCCGACTCGAAGACGGAGTAGTGCTTGCTGGGTCGCGCGGTACCGACGATGCGTACATTCTGATCCTGCAGGACGCCCTGCAGCGGATTCGGCTACGAAGACGGTGACGGACGGCCGCTTCCACAATGAAGAAACTGGTCCCTAAAAGCCGCTTAAAAGTTCCCAGTTATTGTCGTCATCCCCGGATTGAATCAAAGCTACCCCAACGAAATTTCCCTTTTGATGCAGCTGCTACAGCAGTAGCTATTTGGAAACCTGGAGGGGTTCGACCTGTCCCGGGGAAGTGTGTTCGCGTCCAGTGCGTTTCGTGTCATCATCGCCGGCAACTCGATCACCAAACCGAACCGAAAAGCTTCTTCCACAATCGCCCCGCCAATTATTCGACCGATCTACTCAACACCGAGGGGCTTGATCGTGCACAACTTGATCCAGACCATAAACGTCGAAATAGAGAGGATACGATCACTCAAACCACATGCTTCCTCCGGCGCTACTCAAAAAAACGAATCTCCCCTGAAGCACGCGAAAACAATCTCATCTGGAGTCACCTACGAGCTGATCCGGGAGGTAGCCAAGCTTGGCATGGTGCAGAGCACGGTCATCGTAACGGAGAGCTTGAACGAATTATGCCGGAACAGTTCTGCGTTGAGTTGGTAAACGGACGCTGACAACCAAGGCGAGAGCATGAACCAGTTTTTGACGTACAAGCTGTATCGGATTTTACAAACACAGTCGAATAATTAGGTGAAGATAGAGTTATCTACGTGCGCATGTATTGCGTGTACGTACACGAAAAAAAGTGAGGTTAAATTTTGTACCTGACAGCAAAACAAATGGCGTGCTAGTGTTCGTGAGAACGGGCTTAGATAACTCTATTGAAAATAATAATGTTCTATACACTGAAAGAAAGTCGCATAGCAATATCACATGTTTCACACGTGAATCTGCCCCATACAACTTTACATGTGAATGTCAAGTGCAAATCACTTAGAAATTTGTCGCGATGAATTCAAATGCAAAACACGTTAACCTCACGTGTCATCCCACATGATTATCACATGAAATATTTATGAAAAAGAAATGGATTGCACATTAAAATCAAATGATTTTCTTTTTATTTTCAAGTGAAGGTTTTATGTAGCATATTTTTTGTCTATTCTATATTTGTGATTGTAAAATAAAAATACGCGTAATATCTTTTTGATTTTTGCCTTTGATTTGCATGATCAACACCTGCACTCACAAGCTCGAGAAATAGGGGGAATTTGTATGGAAATTCCACCCTTTTCTCGAGCTTGGGAGTTTAGATGTTAATCAAAAACTTTTCGAGAACGAATCACACTTAGAAAAAGACACACACCGGATCTTCCACACTCCACGGAAAGTTCTCTTCCATGGGAATCCCTAGGTTTCGCCGGAAGTTATCCTATCCGTGATTACCTGTAGAATTATTAGAAATTTTCTGCTAAGTATTAAATATTG
Source organism: Culex quinquefasciatus (assembly GCF_015732765.1). NCBI lineage: Eukaryota > Metazoa > Arthropoda > Insecta > Diptera > Culicidae > Culex > Culex quinquefasciatus. Next base: position 69,864,655 of record NC_051861.1, on the reverse strand, counting down.
TACAGAATTCATTAGTAATTACTTACCATATTTTATAAAATAATCCAGCGAAAAAAAAAACAAATCCACTTTTTCGGGAAGAAATCCTAATTAGGAACGCGAGCTCTAGCTCGGACTTTATGAAAATTGCCATCTTGCTTTAGGATTAATTTTCGTCATCGATATCATTTGAAAGTAACGTGAATTTCACTTGGAAATCAAAGAACAAGTCAATTGGAGCAAATCAAAATGAAATTCATTTGAATCTCACGTGACTTACACTTCAAAACCAAAGGACAAGTCGATTGGGGCAAATCAAAGTGAAATTAATTTGACCTTCACGTGAACTGCATGCGAAAAAAGAGTGAAGGAATTTTGGTCGACGATCAGCTGATTCTAAATAATTTCCACATTCATTTGATGTGCAAAGCAAGTGAGGGTCAAAGGAAAAGCATGTGAATCTATTGTGTTGGTTTTTGGAGTGGCTCACGTGAAAAAGCATTTAATTTTACTATGTTGGTTTTTTTCAGTGTGGCAAACAAACATTCACTCATTTTTCGCATGGTGTTCACGTGAGACCGCTAACGCGCCTTAGACTGGTTGCAACGCGGCTCTACTTTGTTCTAGCTGTTTCATTTTTCAAATAGAACTGAAACAGACCACCCACAACGCGGAGTTGCAGTTTTATTTTTCGAGCAGTATTTTGACACACACTATGATGCTGTGTTGATTATCATACGCACACAATTAAAAGCATTTTTTTGAAACAACATTTAGATCAGCGCGTTGCGAGCACCGTGTTCTAGTTTCATTTCCGTCAGTTCTAAGACTGGTTGCAACGCGGCTCTACTTTGTTCTAGCTGTTTCATTTTTCAAATAGAACTGAAACAGACCACCCGCAACGCGGAGTTGCAGTTTTATTTTTCGAGCAGTATTTTGAAACAGGAATAAAACTGCTCGACGAGTTTGTTTCAAACGTGAGACGATTTGGAACTGGAATAGAACTCAGTTTCAAAAAAAATCAGATATATAGAGATATCCACGTATTCTTACACACACACTATGATGCTGTGTTGATAATCATACGCACACAATTAAAAGCATTTTTTGAAACAACATTCAGATCAGCGCGTTGCGAGCACCGTGTTCTAGTTTCATTTCCGCCAGTTCTAAAAAATTAAAACTGCTCGCAATTTGAAACAATTATAAAACTTCGCGCTGCAGACAGTCTAAAAATTTAAAACTGCTCGCAATTTGAAACAATTATAAAACTTCGCGCTGCAGACAGTCTTAACTCGCCTTTTCTGTCCTTTTTTGTTGCCTTCTCTTGCCAAACTGCTCGAATTATTTGACAACGAGAACTGTCAAGTACAGCTGACAGTTCTCGCTGTCACATTGGTCGAGCAGTTCGTCGTGGTAGAAAATTTATGTTTTTTATTAATAATTTCGAGAAAAATTAGAATCTTGCGCTCTAATTAATCGCCGCAGAAAGATATCGTCGCAATGTGAAAACCTGTAGAGAAGGCAAAAAAGTAGGCCAAGACGAAAATTATAAAATCATGTTGATTGTCAATCTGAAAAAAATAGTTGGAACTTATGGTGCTGGCTTTCGATTGCTTGTTGGTTTTAGCTGCAGTTGACTGATTTTGGTTTTGGAGACGGAATCTGCGGTTCTGCGACCTTCGCGGCCGGCTTAGTTGGTGGCCTACGTACCGGTGCCGGATTATGAGACCTTCGAGGCCGACTGGTGGTCTTCGTACCAGGTCGGATGGAGGCACAGCGAGCGTTGTTGGCTCCGTCGGGCAGGCATCCCCCTCGTTGGTGAACCGGCTACCCAGGAATACTCA
>NC_051861.1:69512829-69557829 GCF_015732765.1 Culex quinquefasciatus | reverse complement strand
GAGGTCATATTTGAGTTTAGCGACCCCAAATTAGTTAAACTTGAGATGCTGATTGCTTGCTAAACTTCTGTATAAACATTTCCAATATTCTACTACCGCCATATTGGACGCCATCTTGGATTACACATTCCCTGTGTACTTTAGAGTATTTTTGAGGTCATATTCGAGCTCAGCGACCCCAAATTAGTTAAACTTGAGATGCTGATTGCTTGCTAAACTTCTGTATAAACATTTCCAATATTATACTACCGCCATATTGGACGCCATCTTGGATTACACATTCCCTGTGTACTTTAGAGTATTTTTGAGGTCATATTCGAGCTCAGCGACCCCAAATTAGTTAAACTTGAGATGCTGATTGCTTGCTAAACTTCTGTATAAACATTTCCAATATTCTACTACCGCCATATTGGACGCCATCTTGGATTACACATTCCCTGTGTACTTTGGAGTATTTTTGAGGTCATATTCGAGCTCAGCGACCCCAAATTAGTTAAACTTGAGATGCTGATTGCTTGCTAAACTTCTGTATAAACATTTCCAATATTCTACTACCGCCATATTGGACGCCATCTTGGATTACGCATTCCCTGTGTACTTTGGAGTATTTTTGAGGTCATATTCGAGCTCAGCGATCCCAAATTAGTTAAATTTGAGATGCTGATTGCTTGCTAAACTTCTGTATAAACATTTCCAATATTCTACTACCGCCATATTGGACGCCATCTTGGATTACACATTCCCTGTGTACTTTGGAGTATTTTTGAGGTCATATTTGAGTTTAGCGACCCCAAATTAGTTAAACTTGAGATGCTGGTTGCTTGCTAAACTTCTGTATAAACATTTCCAATATTATACTACCGCCATATTGGACGCCATCTTGGATTACACATTCCCTGTGTACTTTAGAGTATTTTTGAGGTCATATTCGAGCTCAGCGACCCCAAATTAGTTAAACTTGAGATGCTGATTGCTTGCTAAACTTCTGTATAAACATTTCCAATATTCTACTACCGCCATATTGGACGCCATCTTGGATTACACATTCCCTGTGTACTTTGGAGTATTTTGGAGGTCATATTTGAGTTTAGCGACCCCAAATTAGTTAAACTTGAGATGCTGATTGCTTGCTAAACTTCTGTATAAACATTTCCAATATTATACTACCGCCATATTGGACGCCATCTTGGATTACACATTCCCTGTGTACTTTAGAGTATTTTTGAGGTCATATTCGAGCTCAGCGACCCCAAATTAGTTAAACTTGAGATGCTGATTGCTTGCTAAACTTCTGTATAAACATTTCCAATATTATACTACCGCCATATTGGACGCCATCTTGGATTACACATTCCCTGTGTAATTTAGAGTATTTTGAGGTCATATTCGAGCTCAGCGACCCCAAATTAGTTAAACTTGAGATGCTGATTGCTTGCTAAACTTCTGTATAAACATTTCCAATATTCTACTACCGCCATATTGGACGCCATCTTGGATTACACATTCCCTGTGTACTTTGGAGTATTTTGGAGGTCATATTCGAGCTCAGCGACCCCAAATTAGTTAAACTTGAGATGCTGATTGCTTGCTAAACTTCTGTATAAACATTTCCAATATTCTACTACCGCCATATTGGACGCCATCTTGGATTACGCATTCCCTGTGTACTTTGGAGTATTTTGAGGTCATATTCGAGCTCAGCGATCCCAAATTAGTTAAATTTGAGATGCTGATTGCTTGCTAAACTTCTGTATAAACATTTCCAATATTCTACTACCGCCATATTGGACGCCATCTTGGATTACACATTCCCTGTGTACTTTGGAGTATTTTGGAGGTCATATTTGAGTTTAGCGACCCCAAATTAGTTAAACTTGAGATGCTGGTTGCTTGCTAAACTTCTGTATAAACATTTCCAATATTATACTACCGCCATATTGGACGCCATCTTGGATTACACATTCCCTGTGTACTTTAGAGTATTTTTGAGGTCATATTCGAGCTCAGCGACCCCAAATTAGTTAAACTTGAGATGCTGATTGCTTGCTAAACTTCTGTATAAACATTTCCAATATTCTACTACCGCCATATTGGACGCCATCTTGGATTACACATTCCCTGTGTACTTTAGAGTATTTTTGAGGTCATATTCGAGCTCAGCGACCCCAAATTAGTAATTTGCTTCTTGATACCAACAATAAGCACCTGTTTTGAATTCGTGTCTTGCCTATAGTGTAAAACACACAGTCTGGCAGCACGGCACAGCAACGAGAGAGTTTTCGTCGCATTCGCCGCTCGCGCTGAGAGCGACAATAACGTAAACAAAAAAGCGAAAAAATCGCCCCGCCGGCCTGACCTCAAGCCTTAATGTGGATGGTTTGATTTGATTTTGATTTACAATATTATCACCTGACCTCAAAATAAGTACGAGATCTCTTGTGAGTTTTAATAAGACTAATACAAATGTGAAAATCTAATGAAAACGGTACATTTTATAACAAAAACACACAAAACATGTTGATTCGGTTGAAATCCAAAATTCATAAAAGTGATTTACAGTTGAGCATAAACCGAACCAATTACACTTTTTTGTAGTGATTTGTATACTCAATGGGCCCAGAAACATTCTTAAAGAAGAATTCATCGCAATAATGACCTGAATATCAAAAACATTGCAGTTTTTGGGAAAGGGGTGTGCAATTTTATCAGAAAATCTCCCAAATTTTCAATAAAACCTATATAACTTTTTTCCCTTATTTTCAATCACTTTGCGTGCTTCAGGAAAAATGTTCCTTGCATAATTTCCCATAAGAAATGATATGATCTGTACCATAAATCATGTCTATGTAGACTTATAACAATACTAAATTGAAATAGACGAAATTTCGCCCCATAGGAAAAAAGTTCAAAAACTTCAAATAAGGATAACTTTGAATTTTCTATCCTTTTTTAAAGTTCACCCGGCGCAGAAATATCAAAATTTTTAAATTCAAAAATTCAAAAATTCAAAAATTCCAAAATTCAAAAATTCAAAAATTCAAAAATTCAAAAATTCAAAAATTCAAAAATTCAAAAATTCAAAAATTCAAAAATTTAAAAATTCAAAAATTCAAAAATTCAAAAATTCAAAAATTCAAAAATTCAAAAATTCAAAAATTCAAAAATTCAAAATTCAAAATTCAAAATTCAAAAATTCAAAATTCAAAAATTCAAAATTCAAAATTCAAAATTCAAAAATTCAAAAATTCAAAATTCAAAAATTCAAAAATTCAAAATTCAAAATTCAAAATTTAAAAATTCAAAAATTCAAAATTCAAAATTCAAAAATTCAAAATTCAAAATTCAAAATTCAAAATTCAAAATTCAAAATTCAAAATTCAAAAATTCAAAAATTCAAAATTCAAAATTCAAAATTCAAAATTCAAAATTCAAAATTTAAAATTCAGGGTTCAAAATTCAAAATTCAAAATTCAAAATTCAAAAATTTAAAATTAAAATTAAAAATTAAAAATTAAAATTCAAAATTCAAAATTCAAAATTCAAAATTCAAAATTCAAGGGTTCAAAATTCAAAATTCAAAATTCAAAAATTCAAAAATTCAAAATTCAAAATTCAAAATTCAAAATTCAAAATTCAAAATTCAAAATTCAAAATTCAAAATTCAAAATTCAAAATTTCAAAATTCAAAATTCAAAATTCAAAATTCAAAGTTCAAAATTCAAAATTCAAAATTCAAAATTCAAAATTCAAGGTTCAAGGGATTCAAAATTCAAAATTCAAAATTCAAAATTCAAAAATTCAAAATTCAAAAATTCAGGGTTCAAAATTCAAAATTCAAAATTCAAAATTCAAAATTCAAAATTCAAAAATTCAAAATTCAAAATTCAAAATTCAAAAATTCAAAATTCAAAATTCAAAATTCAAAATTCAAAATTCAAAAATTCAAAATTCAAAATTCAAAATTCAAAATTCAAAATTCAAAAATTCAAAAATTCAAAATTCAAAATTCAAAATTCAAAAATTCAAAATTCAAAATTCAAAATTCAAAATTCAAAATTCAAAAATTCAAAATTCAAAATTCAAAATTCAAAATTCAAAATTCAAAAATTCAAAATTCAAAAATTCAAAATTCAAAATTCAAAATTCAAAATTCAAAATTCAAAATTCAAAATTCAAAAATTCAAAATTCAAAATTCAAAATTCAAAATTCAAAAATTCAAAATTCAAAAATTCAAAATTCAAAAATTCAAAAATTCAAAATTCAAAATTCAAAATTCAAAATTCAAAATTCAAAATTCAAAAATTCAAAATTCAAAATTCAAAAATTCAAAATTCAAAATTCAAAATTTAAAAATTTAAAAATTCAAAATTCAAAATTCAAAATTCAAAATTCAAAAATTCAAAATTCAAAATTCAAAATTCAAAATTCAAAATTCAAAATTCAAAATTCAAAATTCAAAAATTCAAAAATTCAAAATTCAAAAATTCAAAAATTCAAAATTCAAAAATTCAAAAATTCAAAATTCAAAATTCAAAATTCAAAAATTCAAAATTCAAAATTCAAAATTCAAAATTCAAAATTCCAAATATCAAAATTCAAAATTCAAAATTCAAAATTCAAGAATTCAAAAATGTGTGTGTGTTCAAAAATGTAATAATTTAAAAATTCAGAAATTCAACAATTTAAAAAAATCAAAAAAATTAAAATTCAAAAATACTAAAATACTAAAATACAAAAATAAAAAGCTAAAAAATTCGAAGGTTAAAAATAAAATACTAAAAAATTCTTAAATTCTTAAATTTTTAAATCCTTTAATTCTTAAATTCTTAAATTCTTAATTTCTTAATTTCTTAAATTCTTAATTCTTAAATTCTTAAATTCTTAAATTCTTAAATTCTTAAATTCTTAAATTCTTAAATTCTTAAATTCTTAAATTCTTAAATTCTTAAATTCTTAAATTCTTAAATTCTTAAATTCTTAATTCTTAAATTCTTAAATTCTTAAATTCTTAAATTCTTAAATTCTTAAATTCTTAAATTCTTAAATTCTTAAATTCTTAAATTCTTAAATTCTTAAATTCTTAAATTCTTAAATTCTTAAATTCTTAAATTCTTAAATTCTTAAATTCTTAAATTCTTAAATTCTTAAATTCTTAAATTCTTAAATTCTTAAATTCTTAAATTCTTAAATTCTTAAATTCTTAAATTCTTAAATTCTTAAATTCTTAAATTCTTAAATTCTTAAATTCTTAAATTCTTAAATTCTTAAATTCTTAAATTCTTAAATTCTTAAATTCTTAAATTCTTAAATTCTTAAATTCTTAAATTCTTAAATTCTTAAATTCTTAAATTCTTAAATTCTTAAATTCTTAAATTCTTAAATTCTTAAATTCTTAAATTCTTAAATTCTTAAATTCTTAAATTCTTAAATTCTTAAATTCTTAAATTCTTAAATTCTTAAATTCTTAAATTCTTAAATTCTTAAATTCTTAAATTCTTAAATTCTTAAATTCTTAAATTCTTAAATTCTTAAATTCTTAAATTCTTAAATTCTTAAATTCTTAAATTCTTAAATTCTTAAATTCTTAAATTCTTAAATTCTTAAATTCTTAAATTCTTAAATTCTTAAATTCTTAAATTCTTAAATTCTTAAATTCTTAAATTCTTAAATTCTTAAATTCTTAAATTCTTAAATTCTTAAATTCTTAAATTCTTAAATTCTTAAATTCTTAAATTCTTAAATTCTTAAATTCTTAAATTCTTAAATTCTTAAATTCTTAAATTTTAAATTCTTAAATTCTTAAATTCTTAAATTCTTAAATTCTTAAATTCTTAAATTCTTAAATTCTTAAATTCTTAAATTCTTAAATTCTTAAATTCTTAAATTCTTAAATTCTTAAATTCTTAAATTCTTAAATTCTTAAATTCTTAAATTCTTAAATTCTTAAATTCTTAAATTCTTAAATTCTTAAATTCTTAAATTCTTAAATTCTTAAATTCTTAAATTCTTAAATTCTTAAATTCTTAAATTCTTAAATTCTTAAATTCTTAAATTCTTAAATTCTTAAATTCTTAAATTCTTAAATTCTTAAATTCTTAAATTCTTAAATTCTTAAATTCTTAAATTCTTAAATTCTTAAATTCTTAAATTCTTAAATTCTTAAATTCTTAAATTCTTAAATTCTTAAATTCTTAAATTCTTAAATTCTTAAATTCTTAAATTCTTAAATTCTTAAATTCTTAAATTCTTAAATTCTTAAATTCTTAAATTCTTAAATTCTTAAATTCTTAAATTCTTAAATTCTTAAATTCTTAAATTCTTAAATTCTTAAATTCTTAAATTCTTAAATTCTTAAATTCTTAAATTCTTAAATTCTTAAATTCTTAAATTCTTAAATTCTTAAATTCTTAAATTCTTAAATTCTTAAATTCTTAAATTCTTAAATTCTTAAATTCTTAAATTCTTAAATTCTTAAATTCTTAAATTCTTAAATTCTTAAATTCTTAAATTCTTAAATTCTTAAATTCTTAAATTCTTAAATTCTTAAATTCTTAAATTCTTAAATTCTTAAATTCTTAAATTCTTAAATTCTTAAATTCTTAAATTCTTAAATTCTTAAATTCTTAAATTCTTAAATTCTTAAATTCTTAAATTCTTAAATTCTTAAATTCTTAAATTCTTAAATTCTTAAATTCTTAAATTCTTAAATTCTTAAATTCTTAAATTCTTAAATTCTTAAATTCTTAAATTCTTAAATTCTTAAATTCTTAAATTCTTAAATTCTTAAATTCTTAAATTCTTAAATTCTTAAATTCTTAAATTCTTAAATTCTTAAATTCTTAAATTCTTAAATTCTTAAATTCTTAAATTCTTAAATTCTTAAATTCTTAAATTCTTAAATTCTTAAATTCTTAAATTCTTAAATTCTTAAATTCTTAAATTCTTAAATTCTTAAATTCTTAAATTCTTAAATTCTTAAATTCTTAAATTCTTAAATTCTTAAATTCTTAAATTCTTAAATTCTTAAATTCTTAAATTCTTAAATTCTTAAATTCTTAAATTCTTAAATTCTTAAATTCTTAAATTCTTAAATTCTTAAATTCTTAAATTCTTAAATTCTTAAATTCTTAAATTCTTAAATTCTTAAATTCTTAAATTCTTAAATTCTTAAATTCTTAAATTCTTAAATTCTTAAATTCTTAAATTCTTAAATTCTTAAATTCTTAAATTCTTAAATTCTTAAATTCTTAAATTCTTAAATTCTTAAATTCTTAAATTCTTAAATTCTTAAATTCTTAAATTCTTAAATTCTTAAATTCTTAAATTCTTAAATTCTTAAATTCTTAAATTCTTAAATTCTTAAATTCTTAAATTCTTAAATTCTTAAATTCTTAAATTCTTAAATTCTTAAATTCTTAAATTCTTAAATTCTTAAATTCTTAAATTCTTAAATTCTTAAATTCTTAAATTCTTAAATTCTTAAATTCTTAAATTCTTAAATTCTTAAATTCTTAAATTCTTAAATTCTTAAATTCTTAAATTCTTAAATTCTTAAATTCTTAAATTCTTAAATTCTTAAATTCTTAAATTCTTAAATTCTTAAATTCTTAAATTCTTAAATTCTTAAATTCTTAAATTCTTAAATTCTTAAATTCTTAAATTCTTAAATTCTTAAATTCTTAAATTCTTAAATTCGAACTTGCCTAACTACGCCAATCCTGGTCTACTGATAAACTCTTAAATGAAATCACTCAATTTTTAAATAACTATCAAACGCTCACAACTCATCTTCAAAAAATGTTTTTTTTTTATTTTCAGGTTAAAGCTGAACGCATCCATGAATCTTTCGTATTCCGAAATTGCCGAATTACCGAATAAAAACATTTAAAAAAAAATTAAATAATATATAACAATATTTTATTTTCTACCCTTTATTCCCGCCATTTTGATCCCCTAGGTTTTTCAGCCATAAAATAAGTCTTTATCAAGTTCCGCCATCTTGGATTATGTCCGCTTTGACCCCTCCCATTTCCTGCAAAAGCCTAGAAATTAGTCTTTTAAACCTATAAATAAGTCTTTTTAGGCCTAAAAATAAGTCTGAATCAAGTTCCGCCATCTTGGATTATGTCCGCTTTGACCCCTCCCATTTCCTGCAAAAGCCTAAAAATTAGTCTTTTAAACCTACAAACAAGTCTTTTTAGGCCTAAAAATAAGTCTTAATCAAGTTCCGCCATCTTGGATTATGTCCGCTTTGACCCCTCCCATTTCCTGCAAAAGCCTAGAAATTAGTCTTTTAAACCTATAAATAAGTCTTTTTAGGCCTAAAAATAAGTCTGAATCATGTTCCGCCATCTTGGATTATGTCCGCTTTGACCCCTCCCATTTCCTGCAAAAGCCTAAAAATTAGTCTTTTAAACCTACAAATAAGTCTTTTTAGGCCTAAAAATAAGTCTTTATCAAGTTCCGCCATCTTGGACTACAGTATGTAAAAAAAGTATTTACACCCCTTGAGCACTATGCACATTTTGTGATGAAACATGTAAAAAAAATAAAGTTTGACAGGAACCTAGTACTACGTTTTGTTCAGAAACTCATGCCAAACATTTTGCTACAAACAGCTCATGAAAAGATGATTTCTATAAAAAGTTATACAACAATAACTATTACAAAAATAAAAAAGGTGCAAAAAAAGTTTGTACACCTTTCGAAAAATTATCATAAATAATGTTATTTGTTGACAAATCACCATAAATCCAGTCTCCCAACTCCAAATAGGCATCAATGACTGATTAAAAAAATAATTTTGATTGAATATAAAGTTTACTAACTACTTAGTATAAAAGTTTATATAACTCTGGAAATTCTATATAAAACTTATCTAAACTTAATTTTACAAACTTTTAATTCAACTAAATGTCAATATATTACCATAAAATTGCTAAATAAACATTTTGGAGTGGGTATAACACCTTTTTGGGGGTATTTGTATCGATAGAATAGATTTTTCGTTGGAATTTCGTACCAACCCGGAATTACGTCGTCGGAAAATCCGCCGGCATCCGAACCGGTCCACAATTCTTAAGTCAACCTATGTGGCATCGGAAAGGGCATAAAATTTCCGATCTTTTGATACCCATACATCTAGGTTTTCTATAAAACCCACGTTTTTAAATACCTGGGCAAAAGTAAGTTTGATCCACGAGAACAAAAATTACGAAATTCCATACATTTTTGGCAGATTGCTCAAACAAAACCATAACAACGTTTTTACCTAGGTATTTAAAATCGTGGGTTTTATAGAAAACCTAGATGTATGGGTATCAAAGATGGGAAATTTTATGCCCTTTCCGATGCCACATAGGTTGACTTAAGAATTGTGGACCGGTTCGGATGCCGGCGGATTTTCCGACGACGTAATTCGGGTTGGTACGAAATTCCAACGAAAATCTATTCTATCGATACAAATACCCCAAAACGGCGTTATACCCACTCCAAAATGTTTATTTAGCAATTCCATGGTAATATATTGACATTTAGTTGAATTAAAAGTTTGCAAAATTAAGTTTAGATAAGTTTTATATAGAATTTCAGAGTTATATAAACTTTTATACTAAGTAGTTAGTAAACTTTATATTCAATCAAATTATTTTTTAATCAGTCAGGATGCCTATTTGAAGTTGGGAGACTGGATTTATGGTGATTTGTCAACAAATAACATTATTTATGATAATTTTTCGAAAGGTGTACAAACTTTTTTTGCACCTTTTTTAGTTTCGTAATAGTATTTGCTATATAACTTTTTATAGAAATCATCTTTTCATGAGTTTTTTGTAGCAAAATGTCTGGCATGAGTTTCTGAACAAAACGTAGTACTAGGTTTCTGTCAACATTAAATTGTTTAGATGTTTCATCACAATATGTGCATAGTGTGGGGTGTAAATACTTTTTTTACATACTGTATGTCCGCTTTGACCCCTCCCATTTTAGTCTTTTAAACCTACAAATAAGTCTTTTTAGGCCTAAAAATAAGTCATAATCAAGTTCCGCCATCTTGGATTATGTCCGCTTTGACCCCTCCCATTTCCTGCAAAAGCCTAGAAATTAGTCTTTTAAACCTATAAATAAGTCTTTTTAGGCCTAAAAATAAGTCTTAAACAAGTTCCGCCATCTTGGATTATGTCCGCTCTGATCCCCTCGCATTCTCGAAAAAGACTAAAATTTAGGCTTTTTGACGATAACATTAAGCCTAAAATTTAGCCTTTTTCGTACTAAAACGAAACTAGTCTTTTTAAGACTAACCCATCATTAGGCTTAAAAAGACTTAACACGGTTAGGTTCGATAAAGCCTAATTTTAAGTCTTAAAAGACTAATGTCGGCTTTGCGTGTATGTCAAATTCAGTACATTTTCGATACCCTTTTAAAGGACGACGACGGGTGAACTTGAAAAAAGGATACTTTTTACTTTGAGTGTATATGACAGTTTTCTTGCTATTTCTCAAAAAGTCAAAGTAGTTATGTCACAGACATAACCGGAATGGCTTAGACTACGTAAAGTTTTGAGATGTGGACATAGAGTTTTCCATATTTTTATTTTGAAGAATTAGCTAGATACTTAAAATACATTAACGGAATAAGATCGCCCCCCCCCCCCTACCGCGAAAGATCCAAACGGTCCGGCCATCGAGAGGCAACTGGCTGACGGTGACGACAAGAAGGCGATGCGCGATTCTTTTGCAGTTCTGGTCCCTCTCTCCTGCTGCTGCTCTGGTCTCTCTCCTGCTGCTGCTGCTCTGGGCTGAGCTTTCCTGCTGCTGCTGCTGCTGCCGGTCCGACGTCTGAGACGTGAATGATAGAATGGGATCTGGCGCGCGTTCTTATACAGCATTTCGGCCCGCTACTTCCCCTCCTTTTTCGCGACCGACACTCGGTCGCGTTGCTCGGATGATTTTCCCCTCAAAATAGGTACTTGACATTCCCGTCCGTGAGTGGGAAGCGCTCATTTTGCTTGCAAAATCTGTGCATTTTGAAAACATTTTAAAACATTCAATTGTTTCAATAGTTAAACTATTTTGCCAACAATGAAAGTTTTATAGCAAATTGCTGAATAATTTTTGAATCGATTGGAACATATAACGTTTGACGGATGACGCAGTAATCCAGGGCCTTCGGCCGGGTTTTTGAAATGGCACCCCAGTACCTTCGACAAAGACGTAAGTCTACGTCAAAAAATACTACCCCCCCACTCAAAAAACCTTTCACCACAAAGTTGCTTGAAAATTCCGGTGGCTGCCAGTTTTTGGTCCAAAACAACGTTTTACATGAGTCATGCAACTTCCGCCATGTGTTCAAGTCAATTCTGAATGATTTTCACGCAGCTTATACTCACACAAATAAATGTCACAAGAAATTCATGCCTGAAAATTTGGAGGCGTGGCTTGCAGTCAGCTGATGGGTAGTTTGCATGATAATCATGCAACATCCGCATGGGAACTGGTATGGAAAAAATCCATGTGCCTTTTCATGCCACATTGTGGTGAAAAAATATGAGGGTGAGTGAGTGGGGGAAGGTTGCATGACTTTCATGTCTGAAAATTTCGGCTCGCTTGCTGGAGGTTTCCAATCATCAGTTTCTTCCCGGTGCTTGACCAAGCATGAAGTGCGCTCTGTTCAGTTTAGTTTTTTTTCGAAGAGCGTAGAAAAGGAGTTCGAAAATGCACATTATTACATATTTCGTAACGGAGGGTATGTATTTTGAAATTTAAAAAAATAATTCAGCGCTAACTTGTGCGTTTATGTTTTTCAGGCGACTTCATCCGACAAGACATCACAATTCTGGAACATGCCGGCCTACACGATCATGAGCGATCAGGACAAGCACCACAAAAGTCTCCCCGTCGGGTGCAGGAGCAGCAACGGACGAATCCACCAAAAGAGCCAGAATTTCAGCACCTCTAAGTTTCATCGATCTTCTCCCGGCAGCTGAATTTGTTGACTGCGGTGATTATGTTCTTATTGTCTACGCAATGGAACCAGAAATTCCAGGGCAATCGCATGATGCCGGAGATGCGCAAATGTTCAACATCGCTGCGAAGAAGGCGCTGGCCGCGAACGGAAAAAGGAAAAGGCAGGACAATTTAATGCAAAGGAAATTATTGTGTTTTGTGATAAAGAGTGTTTGATGTGTTGTGACGTGATTAACAATGTGTGTTAGTATCAATGAAAAAAGTCAAATTTGAAAATAAAATGTGAAAAGAACAAGATCTGTTTTAATTCTTCGGAAATCCCTGAAAACAAAAATAGCACAAAAATCCCTCACCCCCAACGCCCCGTACTTTCAAATCCACTAGAAAATCATGAGTTAATAACATTCCGAGAAGGTAGAACCTGCGTGCATTTGTTGCAACATTGACGTGAATTTCTTGTGATGTGGCGTATGGTTGTATTGGTTCGCTTGGAAATTGATGAAGCTTAGCCTCCTGAGTTTCACGTACACTGAAGATAAAAATTACGCCCAAAATGTGTCGATCCGACACATCGAATGTGTACACCGCGTTGTTTTTAAATCGATGTGTGGCTTTTACACATCGCGATGGCTTTGGCTCAAAAATCCATCCAATGTGTAAACTTCTGTAGCGGCAATTGCCCAAAATTACCACCAGGTGCGCGCTTAACAAATCTTCTGACCTGTCAAAGTGTTAGAATATTTTTGCATCGTGTTTCGTTTTGTTTGGTCCGATCGCAAGTAAGAAAAATCCGCTTTAATTTGCTTGACCGTTCCGTTCCGGTCCCCGGCCGGATTTATATTATTCGGTTCGAAGATTGAAGTTGCACGTTCACTGGCTAAATTTCAGTTTTAAATCCTCTTTTTGTTTTCTAGGTTAGGTGCTTCCGAGAGAGCCACCGAGAATGCCGAGAACCGATTACGGTTACTTGACAGCAAACCGGGGCACACTCAACCGAATCTGTTTTTCGGCCGGCCCAGTTGAAGAACGTTTGTTCGCGTGCGGTTGCTGGTGGGTTGAATCTATCGGCGGGCGATGAAGATCCGGTGCAGCAGCAGCAGGTGCTAGAGCGCATTCCGGTTGGGCGGGATCCGAAGAAGGTGGAAAGTGGCGGTTCTTGAAACTTGCGGAGCTGGAGTTGGTAGAAGTTCACAGCAAGAAAACGATTTCGGCGATTCATCGGGCGGAGTCAGGAGTTGAGAGAAACCGAACAATGTTATGATTTTCTCAATTCCAACAGTGCCAACCCGGTGTACTACGACCTGCTGCGGAGGTTCTGCCTGGGCCCTGTTTGGGCAGCGTCATGCGGACGCGAAGAAAGCCGAACAGTGCGAGGTGACCTTCTTCAGGCGAACCTCGCTGACGGCGTACCATGACAGGTTGGACGCGCGTGTTTCTAGGGGAGAATTGATCCCGGTGCTTCGGGTACTGACGACGACCGTTTATTCGTAGTTCTAAACCGCGAAAAAGCCATGAGCAAAAGGCCGATCGCGCCTTTCCTGGGTTTAGGTTTCCCTCGGTTATCGTTTCGCACTTCCGGCTGACAGCGGCTGGATGTCCTTGGATAACGCGGGTAAGCCAAATACGAGGCAAAAAGCAGTCTTCAACAGTTCTGTTTGTGCATCTGGAAAAATTGAGCGAGGTCAAAAGGCCGGCGGGGCCACAGACGCAAGTTGTTTGGCCCAAATGTTACGAAGTCGTCTTCAAAACGAGATCCTCCAAGCGGCCGAAAGAGAAGCGTAAGTGTTAGACAAATTACACTCTTATTCAAATATTTTAAACTACTTTTCTTTTCAGTACCCAAAACCGCTGAAGCAACAATCCGTCCAGTTGTAGAATTAAAAAAAAACGGACGTTGGCGACCAATTTGTCCAAATTCCCCGAGACGCTGGAAGCCGGGACAAAACAGCACACAATCAAAGAGCAAAAGTGAAGGCTAACCGGAAGGTGATAAGCCCAGGCACTTGATCATCCAGGTCGTCTCGTCGGTTCATCCAACCTCGGCAACGGGATCGCGCTGAACCTGACCGATTGAATCCCGCCAATTAAATCCCGAAGAAGATAAACTACGACAACGATTAACTAGGAAGAATCCATGTGAAGTGAAAACTGAAAATAGTGAAAGATTTATTGTATAATTAGTAAAGTTTGTAATAAAAAAATCTTCAGTCTTGAAAATATTAAATTGACCAAGTACATGAAAAAAAAAATCTATTCACCAACAGATGGCAGCACGGTATTCCCGCTATTCGAGAGCTACCAATTTTTGCCACCAGGCGGCTACCGCCTAATCAAAAGTTACACATTGGATGCGTTTTTGGCCAGAATCCAGCCAATGTGTTCCGGCCTGTTTACACGGCGCGATGGTTGAAGCGTGGTCTTGTGCTAAAATGGTTGGATTCAACGCTTTTTGGTGTAAATCTGATCTTCAGTGTAGATTTGACATGAACATACAGATGGAAAAAAATCACCTATATTTTCATGCAGCATTGTGGTGAACAATATTTTGAGTGCCTGAAAAAGACGCCGTGATTCAGCCCACTCAGCGCGTTCCGTTTGAATTCCGTTTAGAATTCCGCTTGAGCGAAAAAAGTTCGATTCGAATTCTAAACAGTGTTCGTTTTAGATTCTAAACCGCATTCCGTTTCAAACGCAACAACCGGTTCCGTTTGAGTTTTCGCCGCAAATCGGTTCAGGTGGAGTTGAAACGGAATCAAAACGGAATTGACGGGTTGGTTTTGACAGCTTCTTCTTCTTCTTGTTTTTGCTTATTGGTTTTCTTTTTTGTTTTCAACTAGATAATTCAACTGGAGAGGTTGTTCAATGGTTTTGTTTCATATTTTGCCCGAATTTGATTTATTTTTCTTTTAATTTCTCGTTAAATTAAACGCCCACCCGAAACCAACCCCCCAGTCCTCACATTTTTATTATTTTCCATTAAAAATAAACATAAAGCACTGATAGTTTTCATTCCCCGGGGCAATCCGTAACGGCGCCATTCTTGGTGGCCCCGGTCAACACTTGGGATTCTTGCCACTGCCATCGACGCGCAGCTTCATTAGGTTAACCAAATCGAAGCGAACCAAGTGTAGTGCTTGTTGGCAATTGGGCCGGGCTCAGCGGAACAAATTGGCTGTTCTGCGTCGGGTACTGGATGGATTCCGGATCCGACTGCTTCTCTACCAGCTACTTGACCCGCGCCGTTCGTCCTTTGACCCAACATCCGGCTTCCGAACCCATCCGATTTTGGTGGGCTCAGCCGCAGGTTCGCGTGCCTGCGGCCTGAACTCCGATCGCGGCCGGCGTAGCAGCTCTCCGTCCTGGACAGCCCCTCGGCGTCGTTCTATCGAAGAAAAAAACGGCGTCATTTCAAAACAGAAAAAAGTGGAACACTTTGTTTTCCTACCTGGTTTAATTTTCAAAAATTTCATCAATAACTTCCCCGGGAAAACGCAAGTTTCTTTTAACAAAGCCTACCGCGATTGCTGCAGAAGAAACACGTGGGCGCAAGAACGAAAAAGTGTTGGCCTCTTGACGTTTGGTGAAAAAAACGACAACAAAACCGCTTCGGCGAAACACGGCGAAATGTCATCGTGGTTCCGCCGTACACCAGCAGATGTCGCCCTGGTGCAAAAATGGCTCAAACGGAATCGAAGCGGAGTCCATCCGGAGATTCCGTTTAGAAAATTTCGAAACAATTTTCGAAGCAGAATTCGAAGCGGAATGAACCCGTCATGCGGAAAACGGTTTGATTGGGAGTTTGGTGCCGCGGCGAAATTTTGTTTTGGTTTCGCGTGTGACATTTGAGGTACACTCAGAAAAGAAACAACAGAAAATTGCTTCGCGAGAAGAAAAACACTCGCGCTGTTATTTCGATTTATTTCAAAAACCACAATATAAAGATGTCAGTTGCAGAAGAATTCTATCAGCGTAATGTGGGCTAGATTAGGCTAATATTTCTTGACCACTCTCGAGTGGTGAGTTTCCGTCCCCTTCATTCGGTAGGACTTGGAAATTATGTCCTCAAATTTTTCAAATCAAACGGCCTGAAGGCCACGAAATTGGTCACAAAAGTGTTGTCTTGCCTAATAATGAGGGAACCATGGAAAAATTTGGTCCGGAGACACTGTGTTCGCTAAAATCCTTCTTTGAAAACATCGAAATGACATGATCATGCACCATTCTAATCGTAAATTTGCCATAATTCAACAAGCATCTTGCAAAGTTTTTTTTGGTTCATATTGGTCATGTGTAACATAACCACCTGCACCTTTTTTGAGAGCTTTTTTTTTGCTTTTTGTGTCATCCAAATTTAATATGAAATGTTTGAACATACCTGCCAACTTGGCTGCACACTTGACTGTCTGAACAAACTGCTGCTTGCTTAAAAATGTGAAGCTGTGTATAAGAGGGTACTGGCTTCGTGTCTGTTCGCTGTGGATTAGGCGGCACAAGAAATTCGGCTGAATTGTTCTTAACCGGCGAATTGTGTTTGCCGTTGTGAAAGTATAAGGTAACTGCAATCGAGCTCATTAAAACCAGGAAGACCATCCATCGACTGTAAATATATCTGCAAAAGAGAATAAGTCTTTCAGTACACTCAAAAAAACCTTTCACCACATAGTTGCATGAAAACTCCTGTGGCAGCAAATTTTGGTCCCAAAACAATGTTTTAGATGAGTCGTGCAACAATCACCACACACAAAAAAAATATTACTGTAATGACAAAAGTAACTTACTTTTGAATTAAAAAATTGCCAAAATTTGCTGGAGGGAATGTTTTTTTCTTGTTTTAAAAATGAAAACTTTTACTGCTACAGTTTTTGAAAATCTCCTGGCGTATGGTACAAAGTACATTTGAAAATGCATACAGCCTAGCCACCAGAGGTTCACGTAGATTTGGCATGAACATCCTTATGGGAAATAACCACATATATTTTCATGCAACATTGTGGTGATTTTTTTTTGAGTGCATGGTATAAACAATTATTGTGTACACACACGCAAAAAAATCAAGCATGTTTGAATCAAAAAAATATTTTGTTGTTTTGACTTGACGATTTTTTGTTGAAATAAGACTCAAAACCAATTGAATCAACTCAAAATTTTGAGTTGAATTAACTTGGTGTATTTTGTCAAACCCTTTTGGAAATAACAACAAAATTATTGCGTTGATTCTACACAGAACCGCGTTGAATCAACAATATAGTGTTTTCTGGTTTAAATCAAAATAATTGTTATTAACACGTGCCCGTAATCTGTCAAATTGTTCAGTTTTCTGAAAAACGGCTGGTGAACAAGCACGAAGTCTTGCTCGAAGTCCTTTTTTTTAAGGCGGTGATTTCGTTTGTGTATTTTTTCCGTGGCCTGTCCGCTTGCTGTGCCCAAATACTTGTGAGAAAGTGCGCGTTCAGGGCGATTCCATCGGCAACCGGAACCAGGGCGGCTAAACACCATCAATTGAAATATGGATTATGACACCACCACAAGTTCCATTGCGTGTTGTTTACAGGGTGGAAAATCAACCTAAATTTGCAAATTCGATGAAACCCCCCAACTCTCGATGGTACTTTCTTGGTAAGCTACTACTTATGCCCATTTTAATTATTTTCTCTCACTTGCAGAAAATAACCCGGACGTAAGTTTTAACATGGCCCATGGCCCATTCCCGTGCCGTGACATCTCAAAGAATTCGTCATTGATCTTTAATTGGGAGGTGGCGGTGGAAGCAACACCAGATTAATTATTCACTTTCTGTCAAATTTTAATAAACAAAAATGAGGGTAGATTCAACAAAAAATAGCTTTGAAACAACAAAATATCACGATTTGAAACAACAAAATGCGAGAGTTGATTCAATGCAAAAATTTTGTTGATTATATTCAACAAAATATTTTGTTGAATCAAACCTCGTACAGGCTGATTCTACAAAATATTTTTCTGCGTGCAGTAGAAAATTAAGTAAATTTAAAAGGTGGTATTTTTTTTGATAAAATTTTACCTCAATTTAAACTGAAAAGTTGCATTACACCAGAAAAGTGGTAAAATTAAACATTTTCAGAGGTAAAATTACACAGATGTACCATGATTTTATTTACTGTGTACTAATCTGGATTCTGTTAATACTCACTTGTTACATTCTTGTTGTTTTTTACCATTATTACTAGAATTAACTTCTTTCTCAGAATTACTTGGATGTATCTCTCGCGTTAGCTCTTTCCTGAAATAAATTAAAATTGATGATATAAATTCAATAAAAATAATATTAAATGATTCAAATTAATAAAATTAAATGCATAAAACGAAACCAAGTTATTGGAAAACTGCTGGAAAGAAACAGACAAAATAATCATTTAAAAGTATAACAATGACATTTTTGCAATGATTTCAAATAGTTTTCTTTCCTTGTCATGTCAATACGATTCCCTCAAACAAGAAACACTGTTGGATGACTTGGTTTTACCATATCGTTGTATTTGAGCATCTAAGTGGTGAGATTGGGTAAATTTTCAAACTATTGGCATTTAACTTGGCATTTAAGGTAGTATTCATCAAAATCCACCATATTTTGGTAAAATGTTATTATACTATCTAAGAACAAATCTATGTTGAAAAATTTTTATGTTATTTAAATTGTGTTTGTTATTAAGAAATTACGAGAGGTGTATCGTTTTTTGACTTACAGTCACCCCCACTGACAGCACATAGTTTGTTAATAAGATTCAATTATATATCACTTACGATTGGTTCATGCTCCTGTAAAGTACGCTTCAAGTTCGCGGAATGGCATTATGCAACAACTTATTACAAAGATCCCAAATTGTGTAACTTTAACTTAATAAAGGTCATAACTCATTCATGGTAATTTAGTGGAATTTTAGAAATATAGAGCAACACTTAAACATATAAACACCGTGCTTACCATGCATCTGACAATTTCTGGAATGACATTTGCGTTCATAACATTTCCATTGCGCATGTGTAAATTGAATCATGGTCCGAATCATGTTAAATTGAATTCATGCAGAATTGCAGAATAACTTTTAAATTGGAAACCCGAATTAATGTTCTATCTTCATCTGGGGCAGTGTAGAGATCCTAAACAGGGAGACTGGACGAAGTGAATTTGACGTACCCAAACAGACGCGAGTTTGACGTATCCAAACGAGCATTTGCCTTTACGCCCAGCAAAACTTATCAGTGTTGCCAAGCTCAAAACATACGTTGCCAGATCGATTTAGCAAGCTTAGACCAGTCTCCCTGTTTAGGGTCTCTAGGGCAGTGGCAGTGCGTGGCCGAATGGTTACGCTGTCCGCTTTGTAAGCGGATGATTCTGGGTTCGATTCCCATCTGCTGCAACCTCCCATCGGATAAGGAAGTAAAATGTCGGTCCCAATTTGGTCAAGAATCCGAGGTACCCACTCGATTTAAAGTTTGCATGAGATTTTGGACCCGTTAGTATGGGGAAAACGACATGTTTTACATTTTATTGCCCTAAAAATCCAAAATTGAACCAAATAACTTTCTGGGTGAGCTGTTTATAGATTTTTATATGGGGAACAACATTGTAGCACATCGCGAAACGATTTGGGCATATCTGGCTAAGTTATAAGTGGTTTAAGTTAAGTTGTTTTCCCAGGGTCGAAGTTAGGATTTGAGTAATAGCCTTTTATCAATACGGTCACTGTGATTAGAGAAAACAATTGGGTACTAAAGCCTAGAGATCCTAAATAGTAAGACTGGTCGAAGTGAATTTGACGTACCCAAACAGGCACGAGTTTGACGTATCCAAACGAGCATTTGCCTTTACGCCCAGCAAAACTTATCAATGCTGCCAAGCTCCAAACATATGTTGCCAGATCGATTTAGCAAGCTTAGACCAGTCTGCCTATTTAGGGCCTCTACTAAAGCCCTGTGTCAATTTTTATGTATAACGGTAAAAACAGGATCAAAAACCATTTCTGATCATTTTTTCATTTTAATGCAAAAAAATAAAATTACAAGGCAACATTTTTCGATGGATCCACTATGGTCCCCTTGGAACAAGCTGTCAAGTAGGAACTTTTCTGTCAAGAAGGACCACGAGGTAAATTTTTCAAACTTGATTTAAAAATCCGTTTTAAACTCTTTGTGGTCGTACAAAGGGTCATTGTACTCAGAAAAATAAGCTTTATCGCTGTAAATAATAATATCAGCAATCTAAGCTTCATTTTAGGAATCTATGACATTTCCCCGAAACCCACATTCCCGAAAAGACATTTCCCCGAATGCCACATCTCCGAAAAGACACTTTCCCGAAATGCCATTTACCCGAAAATCATTTCCCCGAACAATCCTTTTCCCCGAATGGCCACATCCCCGAATGGCGACTTCCCCTAAAAACCATGTTCCCGAATGGCCACTTCCCCTAATTTTCCACATCCCCGAAAATCATTTTCCCGAATGACCATATCCTCGAAAGACCATTTCCCCGAACGCCACTTCCCCGAACCCGGTCAGGCGGGTATGCCCGTTGCCCAGAACCGCGCGCGCGGTTCTGGACAACAGGCCCACCTGACCGGGTTCAAGTGGCGATCAATGAAGTATCATGTTCACAATTGAACGTTCAAAAAATTCCGAGCTTCATTTAAATTTTGAATATTTTCCAAGTCTGTGAAGTTAAAGGATTCGAATTCCAGACTCTGAGATTTTGTTACTCCAACTGCCTTTCAAAAAGAACTGACTTCGCCCAATCCAACAAAAACTCCGACTATGACAAATGATGTAGAGAAGGAGAACATCTTGAGCAGGTACATATTTCTAATGAACAAATCTAAATAGCTGCGTGCCGCTTAATATATTTGCCTATTTTTCTCATTTCGTCGCAGTCGAGCTAACTTGTCGTACGTCGATTTTGGGCCAAATTGAATTAAGAAAGCCATTTTGTGCAGCTCACAATGCCTCATCTTTTGACCTACATAGATACCCAAATTCGATTTCAATTCTGAGATATTCAATAAAAACCGAAAAATGTCGTCTCGTGCTAACTTGACACACTCTGAAAATTGCTGTAAGTGCGACAACTGGCCAAAGAAGTATCAGATTAGAATGCGTTTGACACACGTACATGTCCGACTACCGTGAACGTTTGTAATTATAACTCGGGACCTCAGCAACCAAATTCAAACAACTTTCAGGACAATGCACAGAATGGTCAACCAAATTAAAAGTGTTTGTTATTGATTACATAGCGTGCTCTATTTTTCGTTTATTAAAGGTCAAGCACTAACACGCTTTTTTTCTCGGAACGTCAAAAAGGGACAAATGACAAGATAGCACGACAGCGTCGATTTGATACATTGATCATTTCGCTTTTTTTGCATTAAGTTGAAAATCAAAATACAGCCCAGACTCGGTTATCCAAAGGCCTTGTCCCATCTAGGACCTCTTCTTTTCATCTTGTATGTAAACGACATTTCCTTCATTCTTAAAAAAATTAACGTACTTGTATATGCAGACGACATGAAATTGTATATGGAAATAGGAAATGCCAACGACAGTCATGTATTCCAAAACGAAATTAATCTTTTCTACACATGGTGTAGTAAAAGCCTACTCCAATTGAATGTAAAGAAATGTAATTCCATTGCCTTCAGCAGAAAACATGAAACACCAAACATAACAGTATTATTAGGAAACCAACCAGTAGAAAAATGCAAAGTAGTACGTGATCTAGGTGTCATCCTAGACTCACAACTAACTTTGTAGAACACTATAACACAATAATAAACAAGGCAAAAGTACATTAGGCTTTATAAAGCGCTTTGCATTCAACTTCCAGGACCCGTATACTATTAAATTACTCTATATAACGTATGTCAGGCCACTCTTGGAATACTGTAGTATCGTCTGGAATCCATACTATGCCGTACACCAAGCACGTATTGAATCTGTCCAAAAACAATTCTTACTGTACGCACTACGTAAACTTAACTGGACTGCATTTCCTCTCCCATCGTATGAAGCACGCTGCATGCTCATAAACATACAATCATTACAAGAACGTCGTAAATTTGCCATGCTCTCTTTCATCAACGACATTATTTCTCAACGCATACAGTCAGCAGCATTATTGTCAGAAATACGCAATAGTATTCATGAACCAAGCCGTACTCTTAGACATTCACCACTTTTAGAATAACTGCATACACGACAAATTATTTAAAAAATTCGCCATTAAATCAAATGATGCGCTTTTATAATGAAAATTCACAGTACATACATTTCGACATGTCTAAACCGGAACTACGAAAAAATCTATACAATAGAAATAATATCTAGTATGTAAGAAAATTGTAAGTAGTCTACATAAGCTTGACGAATAAACAATAAACATTAAAAAAAAGTTCACTTCGGGTAATAACCCCTAAACTACTTTAAAGTGATTTAGTAATTTTAAACCCAAAATGGCGGTGATGAAATATATAAAAAAATGCATTTTGTAATTCAATAATCAACTATTTAGATTGTTAAACAAAATCTAGAAAAAACTGATTCCTGCGTTTCGAGTCGTCGCTTAAAGATATCGTTGCTGTGCAATCCTTACCACGTGGATACCGTTTTGGAAATGTGCTTAGCTGAAAATTGCCCATACAAAGAAATCTTTTTTATTAAACGTTGATGATCTCAAAACCCCGCTTTCTTGAAGTTTCCGCGTGGTTTATGAATGGCCTTCTACGGTTATTTGTTTTTTTATTTTTTTTTCATATTTAAAAACACACGTAGGAGAATTTAAAATAAGGTCATACTTTTGTAAAAATATCCCTAAAAAACAATTTAGTTTATATCTAAGTTAATATCATTCGGGAAAATGCTACTTTCGGTGAAATAACCATTCGGGTATATGTAAAATCGCGAAAACGACAATTCGGTAAAATGGCCATTCAGGTAAATGACATTCGGGGATATGGAATTTCCGGGAAAATGATTTTCGGGGATGTGGAAATTTCGGGAAAATGATTTTCGGGGATGTGGAAATTTCGGGAAAATGATTTTCGGGGATATGGAAATTTCGGGAAAATGATTTTCGGGAAATGGCACTTTCGGGAAATGATTTTCGGGAATGTGGAATTTTCGGGGAAATGATTTTCGGGGATATGGGATTCGGGAAAGTGGGATTCGGGAATAAGGGATAAAACCCATTTTAGGACCCAATTTCTGACATTTTTGTTGACAACATTTTCATTCCAAAATCTAATTGAAGCAGAGTTGAGGTGAGGATTTAGTTCTTTCTATGCTTTTCTTCATACCTTGTTTGTATGTTTTTAGGTCCTGCCGGTATTCGGAGGTGGAATCGACACGCTGACCATGGAGTTGGTCCGACAGACCGAGGTCCGGGAGGCCGTGTTGGGCCAATTTTAGATGACACCGTTGCGGGTGCCAGATTTGGATGGGGTTTAGCAGCAGCAAGTTCGTTGAATAGTATGATAATTGTTTAAAGTAAATAATTTGAATAAATGCTTTGAACCTTTTATTAGAGAACCTTTTGATAAAAACTGCGTATCGCGTATCGCCAAGATATATTGTTATAGCCGGCAGATGATTTACATGTATTGGGTTTTGTTAAAAAGATACCATCTGTCTCGGAATGTGCAAAATAGTTGTTAAAATGCTTATGCGTCATTTTCTCGTGTTGGTCCACATTTATTGGTAAAAATAATTTGTAGGCTGTGTTAGTGAGCTGATGTTTTTTTTCTTTTTCCCAAAAATAAATAAAAAATAAAAAAAATACTCGAGATAAATTTTTTTATTCACACACCATAATAAGATCTTGATGCATTTGATTATTTTGCACGCCTGACGATCCATGGCCACAATATGTTAGAAAACCTGGTTTGGTTCGGGTTAACATCCGCGTAAAGCTAAGAACAAGATTGTCCGTTCGACGCAGTGGTGAACGCAGAACGCTGTGCCAGTTCGATTTTTCCATCAACTGTCAGTCGAACAATCTGCAGGGGTTGCTTTGTTCAATGGTCGATGACTGGCAGGCTATGATGACAGGCGCAAAATTTTGCGTTTGCGTTCAGGCCTGACGGACAATCTTGTTCTTACCTTAATAGAGGCCCTAAACAGGGAGACTGGTCTAAGCTTGCTAAATCGATCTGGCAACGTATGTTTTGAGCTTGGCAACACTGATAAATTTTGCTGGGCGTAAAGGAAAATGCTCGTTTGGATACGTCAAACTCGCGTCTGTTTGGGTACGTCAAATTCACTTCGTCCAGTCTCCCTGTTTAGGATCTCTACCGCGTAAGGGTCAGAATGAAGCCATCTTGACTTTTCAGATAGATCACCGACAACTCCTGGGCCCATTTTTGATGTCGTGGTCAACTTCAAGGCCAAGCCGAGTCCGATCTTTCCCAGTCACGAAATATTCTAGCAGAGCTGGTTCTGTCAGAATCCTGCTAGAACGATGGAACATTTCTGCTAGACTCTTAGAATATCCAGCTCTTTAAGAATTCTGCTAGAATCCTGCTAGAACGTCGAGACTGGGTTGTTTTGTTTTGCAGATCTGAGAACAACAAGACAACACAGCGTTAAATCAACTTCAACACCTCACGACTAAAAAACACACAACTTTGCTTTTCAATCCACAAACAAGAGAAACCATTTGCTAACTCCTGGAATTTGCATCGAAATTCACCCTAGCAAAACTTCGGCTCAGCTGATTCCCCTTAAAGCAGAGAGAAGGGAACAATGTTGGACAAAAATTTGTGCGATTGTATGAAGTTTAATAGAAAATTCTGACAAATTTTGAACCGAATGCATAATACGTGCATTTTAGATTCGTCTGGACCGAAATATTAGCGTTTGAAATCTGAAGCACTGTTTTCTGCGAAATGGTACCCCAGCACCTTCGCGTAAGACGTTATTCATCGTCAGTACAATATTGAGTCCAAAAAGGAGGATAATTCAATGAAAATGAATGAATGAAAATAATGAAAACAAGATACCATGCAATTTACACAGCAAAAAAAGTATTATTCTGACTGCGTGTAAAAAGCCTGGTTGTAAATTATATTTTGCATTATTTTATGGAATTTTATGTAATATTATTACACCCTGACATATGTAGCCCATCAGTATGGGAAATCTACTTGACCGATATGTCAATCTCATACCCAGTTAACTCAATCCGAATTCTGAAACGGAATCTAATTAGAATCGTATACAAATTTTGGAGATTTTCAAACATTTGGGTAGTTTTCGAGCAATTCTAACAAAAATATTAGAAAAATGATTTTTCGAGAGGTCGTTTTTGGCCAAAAACGTACCTCAACTTTAGACAGCTGCCAAAATAATAGAACTTGTTCTTGGAACGAGATTTTTTCAGCGAATTCATCTTAAGATGTCCCCTACACAACTCTTTTGACAGAATTCAGTTTCATTGAGAAGAACCTGAGAAATGGTAAAATCCGTAAAAAATCACTTTGACACAATCTCACCCCCCAGACCCAATGTCACCCCCACTGACGGTATTTAAAATTGTCATTACGACTCTTAACTGTTGCGGTGTCAATCCAGAAACCGAAAAGTTATGCGTGTTACGCGAGAGGGGCCATCAAAGAATGCTTCTCACCAAGCCAATTAGATAACTCTCAGAGAAATAATTAAAAAAATATATATTAGGAATTTATTAGTCCTGTTTTTACTTACAAAATGAACATGGGGTAATTTACTTCAAAGTTAACGTTTGTTAAAAAATTCAATTTTTCATTATATTTTGGATGAATAAGTACCGTAAACCGGGGTGACTTTGATAGGATTTCAATTTGTTTTTAGAATATTTTCCAACAGGTAAGGTTTTCTCAAGATTATTATTTTTAAAACATGTACTGGGGTAGGCCACACAAAGTCCATGCACTATTTTGGAAAAAAAGTTTTTTCAATAGTGTTTAGAATAATAGTTACGTTAAAAATTCTTGGTTTTAATTCCGGGTGACTTTGATAGTCATAGTTTTTCTTGTTAAAAACATATTTAAGATGTTCAAACTTTATTTGTACGTTAAATGTACCATCACTAAAGTAGCTGATATAGTTTGTAAGAAAAAAATCAATGTTTATATTAAGTTAACTAAGTTTATAAAGCTTTTTAACAAAATACATATAAATTTTAGGTAAAATTGTTAAAAAGTCGGAATTTTGCCTGAAATTTGTTAAAAATAGTTTTGTTTATAAAATTATCGATTTATATTGCATTTTAAACTGAATTCGAAGCACGAATCACAAGTTTTCACATTTTACATGAAATTTGTTCAACTGAATTTGCCTATAAATTGGGAGATTTTTTTAATTGTGTTTCAAAAACACATATTATTTATTGAAACCTTCTCCAAGTGGAAAATTGTCCAAAGAATCCGAAAATGCATTCCGTTTTCCGATTAAATATCATGTTCATTGAGAAAATCATGACACTTTGAGAAGTTTAAAATAATGACTTTCATCCACATTTTCTTAACTATAGTTAACTAACTTTATAAACTTTTCAAAAATTTATGAAAAGTTCTTCATGAGGTACTTTGAACACTTCTCTACCACGGTCAGTATGTTTCTGAACCATTCCTTACGTATTTTAATTGTACTCTTCATTTTGCGGAAAAATCGCAAACCTATCAAAGTCACCCCGTTTTACGGTACGATAAACAAGTCATCCCGACTAACCAGCTATCCTGGAATAAATGGATCGTACATCAGATTCTTCGTGAACTGTTCAAACCCCAAAACTCAACAGGCAACTTCCTCCTAACCAGGGATGCCAGGTTGGAATTTGAAAAGTCTGGACTACTGCGTGAAATAAGTCTGTGCATGTCTGTGCACATAGTTTGACCTAAACTCGAACATCAAGGATCGTCTCAAAAAAATGATGAGCGGGGGGAGTGTTGTCAAAACCATCCTGACCTTCAAAAATCGAATTATCACTTCGTTTTTGGAAAATCTGTGTATATCTGTGTCAGACTTAAAAAGTCTGTGTTTGTCTGTGCATCACTAAATGTCTGGACACAACTTCAAAAGTCTGTGAAACACAGACAAATCTGTGTACCTGGCATCCCTGCTCCTAACTTAACCAAAAAAGCACCACTTTTTAAGGATTCTTGGATGCGCAAGTGGCCAAAACACCCGGACTCTTCTTCCAAACCAGTCCGGAAGAAGCACTAAGTGCATCTCCAGCGCTGGGTGCAAACATCGAAGCAAAGCTAATTTGCACCCGACGTCAACCCCATCGCGGTACCTGCTAGGGTACCTGTCGCGGTAACAAATTTGCTCTCAGTTCGGGATTTCACTTTGCTACCCGGTATTCTGCCTGTTTGCTACCGCATCAAATGAAATTATGGAAAATCGAATCAAGCACGGATTTTTTTTTTAATTTAAAAAATTTAAAAAATTTAAAAAATTTAAAAAATTTAAAAAATTTAAAAAATTTAAAAAATTTAAAAAATTTAAAAAATTTAAAAAATTTAAAAAAATTAAAACATTTAAAACATTTAAAAAATTTAAAAAATTTAAAAAATTTAAATGGGACCCTGATCTCAACCAAAAAGCAGCACCGATGTTTGGGCGTTATCCTGGATCAACATTTACTGTTCAAGACACACTGCGAGGAAGTGAAAGCGGCTTGCCGACAACGAGTCCAGCTAATCCGTTGTGTAGCATCAAGGTCATGGGGTGGAGATAGGAAGACTCTAATCAAGCTGTACAGAGCCACAGTGTTGGAGAAAATTCTAAACGCAGCACCTATAACAGCTGCCGTCAGTGACAACGTCCTGAAGATCCTCGAGCCAACACACAACACAGGCTTGAGAGCTATCTGTGGTGCGTTCCGTACTAGCCCTGTAGATAGTCTTCAAGCTGAAACAGGAATCCCGAGCCTGAGAGTGTTCTTTGAACAGCGGACAGCGATCTACGCCGCCAGAAGAGCAGCCATATCAGCACAAAGCATAACCCAGCCAGCAGAAGACGACTCACAATCAGCAGGAAGCAGCACCGAGAGCAGCTACGATAGCAACAGTTCAGGAGAGGAGTGGAATTCGACTAGGCATCGAGGTCCGCACCGTTTAGTGGAAACTGCTGAAACAAGAGGAAAGGCGATACTTGAAGAGCTGGAACTACCGTTACCCGAGCTGAAGATATTCACGTTACCATCGTGTCCCCTGGGAACTCAGACGGATCCGGATAGACAAAACA
This sequence comes from Culex quinquefasciatus, assembly GCF_015732765.1. NCBI lineage: Eukaryota > Metazoa > Arthropoda > Insecta > Diptera > Culicidae > Culex > Culex quinquefasciatus. The sequence goes on along the minus strand of NC_051861.1, from coordinate 69,529,607 downwards.
TTACTCGAAGCTGAACGAGCCGGAGCAACTTCAACACAACTGAAGGAGCTCTTCGTGTCCCGAAGGAACACGGAATATCGCTTGTGTGAAACAATATTCACCGATGGATCGAAGAAAGATGGCAGGGTTGGTTACGCGATGGTTAGGATTAGTGCGCTGACCACGGGGACGCGCTGTCTTGTTTTTGCATGCTCATTTTCATTTCTTTTGTGTCACTGTTTGTGTGCTTGGGTGAGTGGTTATTATAATTAAATAATGGCATCATTAGTGCGCTGACCACGGGGACGCGCTGTCTTGTTTTTGCATGCTCATTTTCATTTCTTTTGTGTCGCTGTTTGTGTGCTTGGGTGAGTGGTTATTATAATTAAATAATGGCATCATTAGTGCGCTGACCACGGGGACGCGCTGTCTTGTTTTTGCATGCTCATTTTCATTTCTTTTGTGTCACTGTTTGTGTGCTTGGGTGAGTGGTTATTATAATTAAATAATGGCATCATTAGTGCGCTGACCACGGGACGCGCTGTCTTGTTTTTGCATGCTCATTTTCATTTCTTTTGTGTCGCTGTTTGTGTGCTTGGGTGAGTGGTTATTATAATTAAATAATGGCACCATTAGTGCGCTGACCACGGGGACGCGCTGTCTTGTTTTTGCATGCTCATTTTCATTTCTTTTGTGTCGCTGTTTGTGTGCTTGGGTGAGTGGTTATTATAATTAAATAATGGCATCATTAGTGCGCTGACCACGGGGACGCGCTGTCTTGTTTTTGCATGCTCATTTTCATTTCTTTTGTCGCTGTTTGTGTGCTTGGGTGAGTGGTTATTATAATTAAATAATGGCACCATTAGTGCGCTGACCACGGGGACGCGCTGTCTTGTTTTTGCATGCTCATTTTCATTTCTTTTGTGTCACTGTTTGTGTGCTTGGGTGAGTGGTTATTATAATTAAATAATGGCATCATTAGTGCGCTGACCACGGGGACGCGCTGTCTTGTTTTTGCATGCTCATTTTCATTTCTTTTGTGTCGCTGTTTGTGTGCTTGGGTGAGTGGTTATTATAATTAAATAATGGCATCATTAGTGCGCTGACCACGGGGACGTGCTGTCTTGTTTTTGCATGCTCATTTTCATTTCTTTTGTGTCGCTGTTTGTGTGCTTGGGTGAGTGGTTATTATAATTAAATAATGGCATCATTAGTGCGCTGACCACGGGGACGTGCTGTCTTGTTTTTGCATGCTCATTTTCATTTCTTTTGTGTCGCTGTTTGTGTGCTTGGGTGAGTGGTTATTATAATTAAATAATGGCATCATTAGTGCGCTGACCACGGGGACGCGCTGTCTTGTTTTTGCATGCTCATTTTCATTTCTTTTGTGTCGCTGTTTGTGTGCTTGGGTGAGTGGTTATTATAATTAAATAATGGCACCATTAGTGCGCTGACCACGGGGACGCGCTGTCTTGTTTTTGCATGCTCATTTTCATTTCTTTTGTGTCACTGTTTGTGTGCTTGGGTGAGTGGTTATTATAATTAAATAATGGCACCATTAGTGCGCTGACCACGGGGACGCGCTGTCTTGTTTTTGCATGCTCATTTTCATTTCTTTTGTGTCGCTGTTTGTGTGCTTGGGTGAGTGGTTATTATAATTAAATAATGGCATCATTAGTGCGCTGACCACGGGGACGTGCTGTCTTGTTTTTGCATGCTCATTTTCATTTCTTTTGTGTCGCTGTTTGTGTGCTTGGGTGAGTGGTTATTATATATAGGTGATGGGATTTTATTAAATGATCACTATATTGCATTATTATATTTAATTGATTATATAACCACACTATATTTTACATAACACATTATACAAAACACATATGAAACTGTAAACAGGAGCGTTTGGTACGGTATGTCCACGCATCCTTCCTCCTGTAGATTCTGTGAAATGTGATCCGTTCTCAGAATCCTCTCTGCGGTAAACACAACGTAGTAGGGCTGGCCGCTTTAATTTTGCAATGCATTTTCGGGTGTTCTCGGATGTACTGCAATTATTAATAATGACAAGAAAAGTGCTTGGGGCGTAATCTAATCACAAGACTTTCCAGCATGCTTTCATCGGACTGGCTGCGTTTGTGTTAGATTAGATTAGATTAGATTAGATTAGGGTTGGTTACGCGATGGTTAGAGGGGACTTGGTTGTTCGAAGAAGAATCAGTGATCTGAGCAGTATCTTTGCTGCGGAGTGTGGTGCGATCACTGAAGCGCTCAGGTGGATAATTGGTCAGAATCGTGTGGGGACCTACCTCGTCTGTACAGATTCCTTTAGTGCCATCACGGCTTTGGGGAAACGAAAAACCAAATGCAGATGGAAGGACGAGATCAACATCCTACACAATCAGGCAGAATGTAATGGCACGGAGATAATCTACATGTGGGTGAAAAGTCATGTAGGAATAGTAGGCAATGAGAAGGCAGATGAAGAAGCGAAGCAGTCATTGAACGACAGAAACATCTGGGACAGAAGCGTAGAATTCAAGGAATTCAGGACGGTGATCAAGAAGAGGGCTGTTTGGCGCTGGAATGCGGAATGGAGCGGAAAGGTGGGCAACAAACTACGAGAGGTGAAGAACTCGGTACTACCTTATCGAGATGTATTTGTTGGATCGAGGAAGGAAGACGTCATTCTGACAAGACTCAGGATAGGACACACCTTGCTAACCCATCAGTATCTGCTGGAGAAGGACAGTGCGCCACGTTGCACAAGGTGCAATTTGGCGCTGACGGTGAAACACATCTTAGCGGAATGCCCTGAGTTCGAAGAGCAGAGACGCCGAGCTGGAGTACCATCCAACGTCAGGAAGCCTTGGCTGATGATCGAGATATGGCGAAAAATGTGTTGAAATTTTTAAAGGCTACTGACATGTATGGAAAAGCGTAAAGATTCATAAACAGGACCCGAAAGACTCATAGTTAAAACACAGACAAACAGACGTGACTCTCCTTACATTATTATTGAAATTCATCGTCCTTCATCAAACCACTAAATCACGGCGACGCCAGCGCTGCCTGGTGAGCTGATGCCTAAGCGCAGCCCAAACATACCAATACAAACCCTTCGCTGTCATGTGTCATGTATGCGTGAGACAATCAAGCCATAACGATTGTAAACATAATCAGCTGATCGAAATAATTGTGTTGTTGCTGATCGTCAGTACCCGATGAAAAATATAAAAATCAACACCGATGGCCGAAGATGACGGTGGGTCGGTTCCACGGTTGGTTCCGTTTCCAATGGCAGAACTTCATGTGCCAAATCATGCGGCAGCATCAGCAACGACGCAACACAACCGCAACGACATAGACTAAAAACTGGTCCTCCCGTTGCTTCCAAGCTCTGTCTAAGATTCCTCCTCCACCGAAATCTCGATACCCTGGTCACGAAAACACCAGTAGTAACCGCTGAAATAGGAAAAATCCAATTCAAATCTACCAGAATTGGTCCCCATGATGGGCGTTTGGAAAAACCGCGGGGAACGTGTCCACGGGCAGTTAAGTTGCACCAAACAAACCACAAAATCATACATCGAAACAGAATCAAAGAAACTCAACTGTAGAAGAAGATTGAGTGGCGCCCACGATCGACGCAACATCGCCAAAACGACAACCAGCAGCAATCTGAGCAGCAGTCCACGAAGGATAACCATCAGGTTGCTCCGAAGAGATGACTCCACCATAGGATCCGGCTTCCTCCGCAGTATCGGGCGCCTCAGCAGCAGCCTCAACATCGGCGGGCTGTTGAGGAGTCCTCTCGGGTTAATAGTGGGGCAAACGGTATGTCCTCGTTAGTCAGCCGCTCATATGACCCTGACCAAGACTGCCCCAATCATGTCCAGCAAAGCCTGGACTGTGGATCATCGTTAGAATTCTTGAATTCCATCATAATTGTTTTGTTTTCATTTGCTGCCTTACACGTGCTCAAGCTCAACTTGAAAACACATCACACACTAAGAAAAGACGGGCGAGCTGTCACGACAGCGACATCAGCGCCGGGTGAGTGGATGCAGAAACAAAATTGCATTTGAAATAACCGTTTCAGAAGGACGATGGTTCGGCACTCGAGTGTCCCGTCTGTTTGTCTGTGGTTAAAAGGTTCTAGATAAATACAAAAATTTTTAAATTTAAAAATTTAAAAATTTAAAAATTTAAAATTTAAAAAATTTAAAAAATTAAAAAAATTTAAAAATTAAAATTTAAAAAAATTTAAAAATTTAAATTTAAAATTTAAAAAATTTAAAAATTTAAAAATTTAAAATTTAAAATTTAAAAATTTAAAATTTAAAAAATTTAAAAATTAAAAATTTAAAAATTTAAAAAAATTTAAATTTAAAAATTTAAAGATTTAAAGGATTTAAAATTTTAAAGGTTAAATTTAAAATTTTAAATTTTAAAAATTTAAATTTTAAAGGTTAAAGATTTAAAATTTTAAATTTTAAAGGTTTAAAATTTAAAAATTTAAAATTTTAAATTTAAAAAAGGTTAAAAATTTAAAAATTTAAAAATTTAAAAATTAAAAATTTAAAAATTTAAAATTTAAAAATTAAAAATTTAAAAAAATTTAAAAATTTAAAAAATTTAAAAATTTAAAAATTAAAATTTAAAAATTAAAAATTAAAAATTTTAAATTTAAAAATTTAAAATTTAAAAATTTAAAAATTTAAAAATTAAAAATTTAAAAATTAAAAATTTAAAAATTTAAAAATTTAAAATTTAAAATTTAAAAATTTAAAAATTTAAAAATTTAAAAAATTTAAAAATTAAAAATTTAAAAATTTAAAAATTAAAAAATTTAAAAATTTAAAAATTTAAAAATTAAAAAAAAATTAAAATTTAAAAAATTTAAAATTTAAAAAATTTAAAAAATTAAAAATTTAAAAATTTAAAATTTAAAAAATTAAAATTTAAAATTTAAAATTAAAAATTTAAAAATTTAAATTTAAAAATTAAAAAATTTAAAATTTAAAATTTAAAAATTTAAAAATTTAAAAAAATTTAAAAATTTAAAAAATTTAAAAAATTTAAAAATTTAAAAAAAAAATTTAAAAATTTAAAATTTTAAATTTTAAAATTTAAAAATTTAAAAATTTAAATTAATTAAAAATAAAAATTAAAAATTTAAAAATAATAGGAAAAATAAAAAAATTAGGCCGTTGCAAATATTTTTGAAGTTTATCCCTCGACTTTGGTCAAGTCGAGGGAGAGTCGAGGGGGAAGATTCTTTTTCGCCGAAAAAACTTTTTGCGAGTGCTGTACATTGAATTCCACAAAAATTTAAAATATTTTTGACCGAACCCAGACATGCTAAATATGATTTTAAACGCAGGAAAATGCATTTCTAATTGTTTTCAGTTGGATGGACTTAAATTTCCTTTAAAATTTGGAAGTTTTTGAAAAACATATTTTTGCCGCCTGGTTTTTCAAACCGGGGCCCATAAACTTTGAAAAATATGCAACAGCCTAAAATAATTGAAAAAATATTATTTTTTAAATTAAAATTTTGTAAAGTCAAAAAATGAAATTTTGGTTTTTCATTTTAAAATTTTATTTTAAATTTTCAAAAATTCAAAAATTCAAAAATTCAAAAATTCAAAATTCAAAGATTCAAAAATTCAAAAATTCAATTCAAAGTTTTAAATTTCAAAGTTTCAAAGGATTCAAGGTTCAAAAATTCAAAGATTCAAAGTTCAAAGATTCAAAGTTTAAAAATTAAAATTTCAGATTCTAAGATTCTAAGATTCAAGTTTGAATTCTAGATTCAAGGTTAAAATTCAAGTTCAGATTCTAAAGTTCAATTCTAAGATTCTAAGGATTCTAAAATTCTAAATTCTAAGATTCTAAATTCACAAAATTCTAAATTTAAATTCTAGAATTCTAAAATTCTAAGATTCTAAGATTCTAAAATTCAAAGTTAAATTTCAAGATTCAAAAATTCAAAATTCAAAATTCAAAATTCAAAATTTCAAAATTTAAAAATTTAAGAATTCAAATTCAAAGATTCAAAGGGATTCAAGGATTCAAAGAGTTAAAGATTCAAAGTTCAAAGATTCAAAATTTCAAATTCTAAAGGGATTCAAATTTTAGAATTCAAAGTTCAAATTCAAAGATTCAAAGGTTCAAGGATTCAAGGATTCAAAATTCAAAGTTCAAAGATTCAAAGATTCAAAATTCAAAGTTCAAAATTCAAATTCAAAGTTCAAAGGTTCAAGGTTCAAGGTTCAAAGTTCAAAGGGATTCAAAATTCAAAATTCAAGGATTCAAAAGTTCAAAGTTCAAAGTTCAAAATTCAAAAATTCAAAAATTCAAGTTCAGTTGATTCAAAAATTCAAAGGGATTCAAAATTCAAAATTCAAAGGATTCAAAATTCAAAAGTTCAAAGGGATTCAAAAGTTCAAAGTTCAAAATTCAAATTCAAGGTTCAAATTCAAAAATTCAAAATTCAAAAATTCAAAAATTCAAAGTTCAAGGATTCAAAAATTCAAGGGTTCAAAGTTCAAAGGGATTCAAATTCAAAGTTCAAAGTTCAAGTTCAAGTTCAAAAATTCAAAATTCAAAAATTCAAAGGTTCAAAAATTCAAAGTTCAAAAGTTCAAATTCAAAATTCAAAGATTCAAAAATTCAAAGTTCAAATTCAAGTTCAAAAATTCAAAAAGTTCAAAGTTCAAAGGTAAAATTCAAAATTCTAAATTTAAAGTTCTAAAATTCTAAATTCAAATTCTAAATTCTAAAATTCAAAATTCTAAAATTCTAAAATTCTAAAATTCTAAAATTCTAAATTTCTAAAATTCTAAAATTCTAAAATTCAAAATTCTAAAATTCTAAAATTCAAAATTCTAAATTCTAATTCTAAAATTTAAGTTAAAATTCTAAAATTCTAAAATTCTAAATTCTAAAATTCAAAATTCAAAATTCAAAATTCAAATTCTAAAATTCTAAGATTCTAAAGATTCAAAATTCTAGTTCTAAAAATTCTAAGGTTCAAATTCAAAATTCTAAAATTCTAAGATTCAAAAATTCAAAGATTCAAAATTCAAAAATTCAAGAAATTCAAAAATTCAAAATTCAAAGGGATTCAAATTCAAATTCAAGAAGATTCAAAAATTCAAAAATTCTAAGTTCTAAATTTTCTAAGATTCTAAATTCTAAAATTCTAAATTCTAAAATTCTAAATTCTAAATTCTAAATTCTAAATTCTAAAATTCAAATTCTAAAATTCTAAAATTAAATTCTAAAATTCTAAATTCTAAAATTCTAAATTCAAAATTAAAATTCTAAAATTTAAAATTCTAAAATTCAAAATTCAAAATTCTAAAATTCTAAAATTCTAAAATTCTAATTAAAATTCAAAATTCTAAAATTCAAATTCTAAAATTCTAAAATTCTAAAATTCTAAAATTCAAATTCTAAGTTCTAATTCTAAATTCTAAATTCTAAAATTCTAAAATTCTAAAGTTCTAAAGATTCTAAAATTCTAAAATTCTAAGGTTCTAAGATTCAAAGTTAAAGTTCAAGGATTCAGTTTAAAGTTCAAGTTAAAGATTCTAAAATTAAAAGGTTAAAATTCTAAAATTAAAATTCTAAATTCTAAAATTCTAAATTCTAAAATTCTAAAATTCTAAAGATTAAAATTCTAAAATTCTAAAATTCTAAAATTCAAAAGGTTCTAAGGTTCTAAGGTTCTAAAATTCTAAAATTCTAAAATTCTAAAATTCTAAAATTCTAAAATTCTAAAATTCTAAAATTCTAAAATTCTAAAATTCTAAGTTAAAATTTCTAAAATTCTAAAATTCTAAAATTCTAAAATTCTAAAATTCTAAAATTAAATTCTAAAATTCTAAAATTCTAAAATTCTAAAATTCTAAATTCTAAAATTCAAATTCTAAAATTCTAATTCTAAAATTCTAAAATTCAAAAATTCTGATTCTAAAGTTCGGTTAAAGGATTCTAAATTCAAAATTCAAGGATTCAAATTCTTCAAAGGTTCAAGTTCAAGGATTCAAAGATTCAAGGATTCAAAAGTTCAAAAATTCAAATTCAAAATTCAAAAATTCAAAAATTCAAAATTCAAAGGATTCAAAAAAAAGTTCAAAAATTCAAAAATTCAAAATTCAAAATTCAAAATTTTAAAATAAAAATTCCAAATTTCATTTTTTACTTTTACAAAATTTTAATTTAAAATAAATAATATTTTTTCAATTAATTTAGGCTGTTGCACATATTTTCAAAGTTTATGTCGGCCCCGGTTCGAAAAACCAGGCGGCAAAAAATATATTTTCAAAAACTTCCAAATTTTAAAGGAAATTTAAGTCCATCAACTGAAAACAATTAGAAATGCATTTTCCTGCGTTTAAAATCATATTTAGCATGTCTGGTTCGGTCAAAAATATTTTAAATTTTTGTGGAATTCAATGTACAGCACCGCAAAAGTTTTTTTCGGCGAAAAGAATCTTCCCCCTCGACCCCCTCGACCTGGACCAAAGTCGAGGACATAAACTTCAAAAATATTTGCAGGCCTAATTTTTTTATTTTCCTATTATTTTTAAATTTTTAAATTTTTAATTTTTAAATTTTTTAAATTTTAAAATTTTTAATTTTAAATTCTTTAAATTTTTAAATTTTTTTTTTAAATTTTTAATTTTTTAAATTTTTAAATTTTTTAAATTTTGTTAAATTTTTAATTTTTTTAAATTTTTTAAATTTTTTAAATTTTTTAAATTTTTTAAATTTTTTAAATTTTTTAAATTTTTTAAATTTTTTAAATGTTTTAAATTTTTTAAATGTTTTAAATTTTTTAAATTTTTTAAATTTTTAAATTTTTTTAAATTTTTTAAATTTTTTCCCACCTAATTTGCTCTCGAGTTTGCCCCGAGTCTCCCACCGCCGTAGCAAAGCAGGTATCAAATTTGATCTCAAGTTCATCTGTAGAAGAAAATATGTGTCGGTACCTGTCGGGTACTCATTTTCTGATACCCGACAAGTACCGGCAAGCCGGGGCAAAGTTTTGAACGCGTATTTCGGAGATTTTCTATGTCTGCTCTTGTGGGTGATTCAAAAATTCAAAATTCAAAAATTAAAAATTCAAAAATTCAAAAATTCAAAATTCAAAAATTTTAAATTCAAAATTCAAAATTTTAAATTCAAAACATCAAAATTCATTCAAAATTCAAAAATTAAAATTCAAAAATTCAAAAATTCAAAATTCAAAATTCAAAGGTTAAAATTCAAAAATTCAAAAATTCAAAATTAAATTCAAAAATTCAAAGATTCAAAATTCAAAGTTCAAAATTCAAAAATTCAAAATTCAAAATTCAAAATTCAAAAATTCAAAGATTCAAAGTTAAAGTTCAAAATTCAAAAATTCAAAGTTAAAATTCAAAAATTCAAAGATTCAAAATTCAAAGATTCAAAGATTCAAAGTTCAAAATTCAGTTCAAAGAGTTCAAAGTTCAAGATTCAAGATTCAAAGGGATTCAAAGTTCAAAAGTTCAAAGTTAAAATTCAAAGATTCAAGGGATTCAAAGATTCAAAGTTCAAAAGGATTCAAAGTTGGGTTCAAAGGTTCAAAGTTCAAAGAGTTAAAGATTCAAAGTTCAAAGATTCAAAAGTTCAAAGGTTCAAAGGATTCAAGGTTTCAAAGGGATTCAAAGTTCAAAGATTCAAAGGATTCAAAGAGTTCAAAGGTTAAAGATTCAAGGATTCAAGGGATTCAAGGTTCAAAGTTCAAAGGTTCAAAGGGATTCAAAGGGATTCAAAGAGTTCAAAATTCAAAGGGATTCAGTTCAAGAGTTCAAAGATTCAAAGAAAGTTCAAAGTTCAAGGTTCAAAGGATTCAAAGGATTCAAGAGTTCAAAGATTCAAAGGATTCAAGGGATTCAAAGTTTGGGTTCAAAGGATTCAAGGTTCAAGGTAAGATTCAAGGTTCAGGGATTCAAAAGTTCAAAGGTTCAAAGGGATTCAAGGATTCAAAAATTCAAAAGTTCATTCAAGGTTCAAAATTCAAAGATTCAAAGATTCAAAGTTCAAAGGGATTCAAAGTTCAAGTTCAAGAATTCAAAGGATTCAAATTCAAAGGGATTCAAAGTTCAAGGGATTCAAGTTCAAAGTTCAAAAGATTCAAAAGTTCAAAGTTAAATTCAAAAGTTCAAAGTTCAAAGTTCAAGTTCAAAAATTCAAAAAGTTCAAAGGGTTCAAGGGATTCAAGTTCAGGTTAAAGGTTCAAAGTTCAAAGGATTCAAAGTTCAAAGGATTCAAGTTCAAAATTCAAAAGTTCAAATTCAAAGGGATTCAAAAAGGATTCAAAAATTCAAAGTTCAAAGATTTAAAATTCAAAAATTTAAAAGTTCAAAGGATTCAGAAGTTAAAATTCAAAAAATTCAAAAATTTTAAAGTAAAAATTCAAAAATTAAAAATTCAAAACTTCAAAATTCAAAAATTAAAATTCAAAATTCAAAGATTCAAAATTTAAAAATTCAAATTCAAAAATTCAAAAATTCAAAATTCAAAATTCAAAATTCAAATTCAAAATTCAAAATTCAAAATTCAAAATTCAAAATTCAAAAATTCAAATTCAAAGGATTCAAAATTCAAAGTTCAAAAAGGATTCAAAGGAATTCAAAAATTCAAATTCAAATTCAAAGTTTTCAAAAGTTCAAAATTCAAATTCAAGTTCAGGATTCAAAGTTCAAAGGTTCAAAGGTTCAAATTCAAAGTTCAAAGGGATTCAAAGGTTCAAAGTTTAAAAATTCAAAGGTTCAAAAATTCAAAAATTCAAAAATTCAAAAATTCAAAAATTCAAAACAAAGTTAAAATTCAAGTTCAAGTTCAAGTTCAGGATTCAAGGTTCAAAAGTTCAAAGTTTAAGGATTCAAAGATTAAAGTTCAAGTTAAAGTTAAATTCAAAATTTCAAAGTTCAAAATTCAAAGGATTCAGGATTCAAAAGTTTCAAAGATTCAAAGTTAAAGTTCAAATTCAAAAGATTCAAAGTTCAAAATTCAAAGATTCAAAGTTCAAATTCAAAGAATTCAAAGTTAAACAAAGTTCAAAGATTCAAAGGTTCAAAGGATTCAAAATTCAAAGGATTCAAAATTCAAAGTTCAAAAGGATTCAAAGTTCAAAAAGTTCAAAGAGTTCAAAATTCAAAGGACAAAATTCAAAGTTCAAAGGTTCAAAGGATTCAAAGTTCAAAGATTCACAAAAATTCAAAGTTCAAAAGGATTCAAAGATTCAAGGATTCAAAGTTCAAGTTCAAAATTCAAAGTTCAGTTCAAAGATTCAAAATTCAAAAATTCAAAAAGTTCAAAGATTCAAAAATTCAAAGATTCAAAGTTCAAAAATTCAAAAGTTCAAAGATTCAAATTCAAAATTAATTAAATTTAAAGAGTTCAAAGATTCAAAGTTCAAAGGATTCAAAAGTTCAAAAGTTCAAATTCAAATTCAAAATTCAAAATTCAAAAATTCAAAAGTTAAAAGTTCAAATTTCAATTTAATTTCAATTTTAGATTTTGATTTTTAATTACAGATTTTAATTTGAATTTTTGAATTTTGATGTTTAATTTAAAATTTTGAATTTTTGAATTTAATTTTAATTTTTAATTTTTAATTTTAATTTGAATCACAAACAGACATAGAAAATCTCCGAAATACGCGTTCAAAACTTTGCCCCCGGCTTGCCGTACTTGTCGGTATCAGAAAATGAGTACCCGACAGGTACCGACACATATTTTTCTTCTACAGATAAACTTGAGATCAAATTTGATACCTGCTTTGCTACGCGCGGTGGGAGACTCGGGGGCAAACTCGAGAGCAAATTAGGTGGGAATCAAATCGGGTAGCAAATGGTTTAACTTTCGACATTTTCGAAAAATGAAATTCTTTGAAATTTTCAATAGGATTAAAAAGTTTAATGAACTTTTAGCATTTCTAGGCATGAATCAACACATAATTATTGATTTTGAAGGTAAACGAGAGCAAAAAATGATAAAAACCCATATTTGCCCCCCGCGGTGGGCTTGTTTCGGTGGCAAATTTGCTACCCTAGCGGTGAGGATGACGGAATTTTTTCAAGGTGGCAAATTTGAGCTCGGTATTCATGAGCCGGGTGCAAATTTGATTTGCACCGCTGGAGATGCCCTAACACAAACTCACCAAAACAAACGACGACGGTGACACGAAATCTGCGACGATTCCTGGACGTAAACACCCGGCACCTTCCTCCAAACCGAACCGGAAGAAGCACTAACACAAACTCACCAAAACAAACGACGACGGCGGCACGGAATCTGCGACGATTCCTGGACGTAAACACCCGGACACACTGGCAACTTCTCCCAAACCGAACAGGAAGAAGTACCAACACAAACTCACCAAAACAAACGACGACGGCGGCACGGAATCTGCGACGATTCGTGGACGTAAACACCGGACACACTGGCTCCTTCCTCCAAACCAATCCCGGAGAAGCACCAACACAAACTCACCAAAACACACAACGACGACGGCACAAAATCTGCAACGATTGTTTGACCCACGAGCGACCAAAACTCCCGGACACGCGATCCGACAGGCTTCTGCCAACCACTTTTCAAAACTTTGCGTTTGACAGTTGTCAAAGTCCCTGGGTCACAGATCCCGTTTGACAGCTCAACATGGTGGACGCGTTTTTCCTCTGTTGTTGCTGCGCGAAAAGTGCTTGTGGATGGAGGTGGAAGATTCCTCCGACGACGAGTTTCTTCCCGTTGGCGGAACGCGGAAGCGGAAGAAGACAAGTGACGACGGTGCCGACGTCGGAAATGGCAACAAGGTACAGCTCCTCAACAACAACAAGTTCAGCCCGCTGGTGGAGAACAACAACAATAACAAAGGTAACCCAGCCCGGAAAGGAAACGTCCCACCGTGCACAACCAAGCCAAGTTACAAGCTGACTCCGTTTGGGATCAAATTGCTGTGCAGGGTTGCGAATGAGCGAGCGCTCACGGAAGGCTTGCTCGCTCCAGCTGGAGCGTGAGTTTTTATCAGGTAGCTCGTGCTCGCTCACGCTCACCGGAGCGTTTTGCGCTCACGTGAGCTGGTGAGCGAAAGTAGGTAGTAATTTTTCCCTGTTGAAGCATCTGCCTGTTTGAAACGAAGTTTCTAGAACTATCTCAGCACAGGCTGCAAAAACAAACAAGAAGGTGGTCAAACAAACAAAAGTATGCAATAAAATGGATTTAGTCGGCGAACCGAAATATACGTTTTTTTAAATTCAGAATTAGGCAAGGGGCAGAATGATTCACTCTTGAGTTAGCTAACAAAGAGCTAATTCATTCTTAATGTACAAATTCATTGACGTGAAGAGATTCACTGATATATACAAACACATGAATTAATTGACAAATTATGTTTATTTTAAGTTTTTAGAATCCGACGTTTTGATTCAAGGCGGTTTTAAAAACACAAAAAAGCAAAAAAAAATAAAATTTGTTTATTGGACCTTTAAAAAAATCAGCAGTAAGCTTTAGAAATGTTATAATCATCCCTCATATTCGGAACATTTTAGAGAATGTCCATATTCAAAAATCATTTATTGAACCTGTAATTGAATATTTTCAGAGAAGTATTAAATATAATTTACTTGGGGAAGAGGATTCACCCTTTATGTGGTAAAACAAAACAATGACAATTTATATTATTTCATTCAAATTGGTTATTTCAAACACTAGCGATTTGAAGGCTTTTTTGTAAAAAGAGAACTGTGTCAACAATTTTACCCTATTTTCTAAAATGAAAGAGATAGATTAACTTTAGATTTCCAAGCACTGAACGATTTATTAAACGGCTTGTCTCTTTTTAATGTTTGCTCATTCTGACCCGCACGCTGGAAAGGTAGTCAACAAACTGTTAAGGTACATAAAACAGTTTAATGTTATTTTTAAATCAACCAAGCACACAACATTGAATCGAACTTCCGCAGCATAAATCTTCTTGAATTAATTAATTGTTTTCTAAGTTTTCAGTCCTTTTTGTTTACGCGCTCATACCCTTCCCCCAGCAATTGTCTCTGCTTACCTTAACTATTATTATGGTAAGGCCGATTTATTCGAAAATATTGATTTATATTTTCAACTCTGACTGTAGGTTTCCAATATGGTTTGACCCTTGCGAATCCAATTTATTATTCAAAAACATTGTTAATGTAAATAAGCTATTCCAATTAAAATATAAAACAATGCTCCTAAGTCATATTTCCACTGACATGCTGACATGCAAAAGATCTAACTAGGATTGAAAATCAAAAACTTTCTCAAAAACGTAAAACGATTCGCGATATTTCCAAAGTGAGCGCTCCGTGAGCGAAAAATGAGCGCGAGCGCGAGCGTGGGGCAAACGCGAGCTGAAAAAATCGGAGCAAACGTGAGCGCGGGCAAACGTGAGCTAGCTCGCGCAGCGCCTCCTCACGAATGAGCGAAAATGAGCGCTCACGAGCGCGTGAGCGCGTGAGGAACGCAACACTGTTGCTGTGTATCTCCGAGGAGCGTTTTGAAACCGCGCGGGCCCACTTGATTGCGAACAAAGTGGAGTTCTATTCCCGAGAAACGAAGCGAGCGGCAACTCCGCGTCGTCATCAGGGGACTTCCACCGGCTTCACCTGAATTCATCAAGAAAAAACTCAAGGAATCGCACAACCTGGATGCTGTGGAGGTGCATGCCATCAAGAGAAAAGGAGAGTTCGCCTCATCGACGGAAACCCCGTACATTGTTACGTTCCCCAAAGGTACACCAACCTCAAGAAGCTGAGTAAAATCAATCTTTTGCAAGCATTTCACACCCGGTGGGAGGCCTACCGGAACAAGCGGCCGAACGTGAGTTCCCTCCGCTGCCGGGCGCAGTTCCGGACGGAAAAGCGAAGGATCTCCTTCGACCCGCAGGAAGCAGCCAAGGTAGCCCCGAGGCGGTGCACTATGGGGCATTTCCATATAAGCGAGCGGCCAAAATATTTGTTTTGCTTTTTGTGACTTTTTGTGTTGTTTGTACTTAGTATAATGAAAAAAATGAATTTTGATATTTTTCAAAAAAAAAAGTTTAATTTTCGATTTTTTCATATATTTGAGGCCACATGCATTAAAGTGGTGAATTTTAATATTCTTGCTCTGTCTATTTGAAGCACGGAATGGCGGTTTATGCTATGTTAAAGTTTCTGATTTACGTTCCATCTCCCTCCCTTTTTTCTTGAGTTAAAATCCACCTCTCTTTGAAGACCCCCCCCCTCCAACTAAAATTTAATTTTTGCGTTGTTTTAGAATTTTAGACGGTTTATTTTATGGAACATTGTATGGATTCTCGTCCACGTTTTTTGTTGATCCACTTGCAAAATTCACGTTTTCCACGATAAATTCTTCTAAATCAAAATCACTATGTAACCGATTGTCGTTAGATTACTTAAAATATGAACTTCTTCTATGGGCTTTTGTATGCCTCGTTTTGAAGCTACAGAACAACATGCGTAGTTTTTCCTCTGTGGTTTTTCCTGAGTTGATCATGTGATGGTTCTGCAATGTTGTAATTCTTACAAATATACTCGAAAGCAGTTCTCACGTTTTCAGAATAGTGCTTCGTTATATCGTACAGGGACACTACGGTATTATTATCCATACTTTCAAAAGAACACAACAACGAACTGATATGAATATTCGACGAATCGTTTCTGTAAAATACTTAGAATAGGAATTTCTAATTTTATTAAACGTACCTAAGTACCAACAAAGTCATGAATATAAAATCAATTTAAAAACATACACAGCAGGTACGTCATTTCTGCCTCCGCAGGTGGAAATTCTCGTATGTTTGGCAGGTTAAGCACTTGCTCTAACTCCATCAATTTGCTGATTTCCACTATTTAAACAACTAATTTTGTAAAACTTTTGATAGAAACTTGCTTGCTCACTTCTTGTTAAGTTATTTATCACTCGATTTCAGTTGAAAACGCTTTTAATTAGCTTTAATTGAATGTCAAAGTTCTGACCTGCCAACATTAGAGGCACGCTGGAATTAGATGCTGTTCCCCTAAATAATGTGATTTTAACCAAGCGTATACGCGAAACCATTAATTTTCTTGCATGAATCAAAATGTTCAAAATGGCATAACTCAAAAAGTGCACATAAGTGCACTTTGAAATTTGGAGACAAGTTAGGACATGGTTCAAATTTTAAGCTGCAAAATTTTCAGATCGCACAAATGCACACAAAAAAAGTACTCCATTAACAAAGTTGAAAAAAACTAAATTTTGAATAAAAATCCATCTTTTTTGATTTTTATTAATTTTTTTAGCCTGTAAAAGTGTGTTTTGTGAAATGTTATTGAATAGTTGAATCAATTACCTTTCTGAATATATATAATGATGCAGGAAAAAATACATAAACAGCTACACAGTACAACTATGAAAAATAATTATTTTTTTGTCAAAAAATATGTTTTTTCTTACCATTTTCGCCTTTGAAGGTCTGCAATTCAGTGAATTTTGAACCTACAACTTTCAAACTCCGGATTTTCTTAGTTAGAATGTTTATTTTCGAAAAAAATACCAAAAAATAATTAGAGTATGTCGGTTTTTCGATTTATGGCCGCCTGAAACCCCATAGTGCGGTGGAGCCACGGAGGAGGAAGCCGGGAGGTGCTCTACAGTTCGGCTGATTTCAACCATCCATTTTTACATTATTTCAATTCAATTCGGTTATATTGGTGAATAATCAAGATACAAAGAGTTATTTT